>NC_089583.1:113464096-113684096 GCF_019320115.1 Miscanthus floridulus | reverse complement strand
CACAGAATGATCAGGACACGGATTGGCGAGCCCCGTTCCTCGATTGGCTTGATCGGGGGGAGCTTCCCGATGACCGAACTGAAGCACGACGGCTTGCGCGCCGAGCCAAGACCTACGCCCTCTACAATGGCGAATTATACAGGCGAAGTCCCTCAGGTGTCTTTCAATGATGCATCAGTTCTGAGGCGGGCCAAGCCCTGCTTTGGGACTTACACGCAGGCGCCTGCGGGCACCATGCGGCGCCTCGGACGCTCGTAGGGAACGCTTTCCGCCAAGAGTTCTACTAGCCGACGGCGGTCGCCGACGCTACCAAGCTAGTACGCTCCTGCGAAGGATGCCAGTACTACACTCGGTAGACACATCTCCCGGCCCTGGCCTTGCAAACCATCCCCATCACATGGCCGTTCGCCGTGTGGGGGCTCGACATGGTCGGGCCTCTGCAAAAGGCCCCCGGGGGCTACACCCATCTACTGGTATCAATCGACAAGTTCTCCAAATGGATCGAAGCCCGTCCGATCAATCGAATCAAATCCGAGCAGGCAGTGCTGTTCTTCACTGACATTATCCACCGGTTTGGGGTCCCCAACACCATCATTACCGACAACAGGACGCAGTTCACCGACAAAAAGTTCCTGACGTTTTGCGACGACCACCACATCCGTGTGGCCTGGTCGACCGTAGGACACCCAAGGACCAACGGCCAAGTAGAGCGTGCCAACGGCATGATCCTGCAGGGCCTCAAGCCAAGAATTCACAGCCGGTTGAAAAAGTTTGGCAAGAAATGGCTCGCCGAACTCCCGTCGGTCATCTGGAGCCTAAGGAACACTCCAAGCCAAGCCACGGGGTTCACGCCTTTCTTCCTAGTCTATGGGGCCGAGGCCATCCTCCCCACCGACCTAGAATATGGTTCCCCGAGGCTGCAAGCCTATAACGAACAAAGCAACCACACCACCTGAGAGGACGCCCTTGATCAGCTGGAGGAAGCCCGAGACATTGTGCTACTACACTCGGCCAAGTACCAGCAGAGCCTGCGGCGCTACCAGGCTCGACGCGTCCGAGGCAGAGACTTGAAGGTAGGTGACCTGGTGTTGAGGCTAGCACAGAGCAACAAGGGTCGCCACAAGCTGACCCCACCATGGGAAGGACCGTACATCATCGCCCAAGTACTGAAGCCCGGGACCTACAAGCTGGCCAACGAGAAGGGCGAAATCTTCACCAACGCTTGGAATATAGAACAGCTACGTCGCTTTTATCCCTAAATTTCTAAGCATTGTATATGTCGTTTCTCGAAATACAATTACTAAGCGTTCTTTAATTGGTCTTATTTTTCGAGAAACCCCCCAGGCCCATCGTAGGTCTCGGCAGCACAATAAAGGTGACAAGGGAGACTCGGTTATGCCTCGGCAGAACCAAGCCTCCCTCGGGGGCTAAATGGGGGACTCCCCCTAGGTCCCACGCACCACTCCTTAGTGTTTTTTCACAAAAATTCCTTTGCCAAGACTCTAGCAAGCTCTGACGAATCACTTGTAGAGACTCCTCGAACCAAGGTCTGTTTCCTAAGCAAGAGGCCGGTAGAGTCGCGAGACGGCCTACGCCCCCGGGCTACGGCACTCCCTCACCACCTCTCGCTCAAGGGACGGCTTAGGCTCCAAAGGGGTGTTTTGCAAACGAAATCTGATCAGGAGCAACAGAGGGCAAAGGCTCGGAAACATGAGAAAAACGACTAAGAAGCACAAATACGTCAGAAATAAAGGCCTCGACGGCCACAAACGTTATGATACAAAAATAACCCCTATTCTATCTTTACATAGCCCCCAGGGCCCAGATTAAGGCTCAGGGCCTCCAGCACCGGTAGATGGTAGGGGAGGAACCACCTCATCTTCAAAGAGCATCGCCAGCGCCGTGCCAGGGCCTTCCACCGCCTCCAACAGCTTCGCGACCGCCGCGTGGGCCTCCTCGTCATCATCAGGCAGAACGTAGCCATCACTAATGGCCGGGAGGTCGACGCCAAGGTAGTGAGAGGAGATGACGGCCATCGCCTGCTTAACACCCGTGTGCAGCGCCCCTCGGAGCCGCTCGCGCATCTGGCAGCTCAGCGCAATCAAGCGGCTCCCAAGGGAGCTGCCCGACTAAACCCCCTCGACTTCCAGGGCCTCACAGGCGGAAAGGGCAGCACGCTTTAGCGCCTCATGCTCCCCGATCTTGGTCTTGAGCACCGTCTGCACCGCGCTGGAAGCCTCGGCGGCCCGAACGATCTCCGCCTCTGACTCTGCACCACGGAAAATGGAATAAGGTCGAGCCAGAGAAAAAACAACCTAAGTTAGGGACGGAAGCCCACGGAGCTCACCCTTGGCCTTTAGCTCCCAGCGTCAGGTCTCGGCCTGACAGGCCTCGGCTTGCTCCTTCAACCGCTAGGTCTCGACTCGAGAGGCCTCGGCCGCCCTGGAGGCTTCACTCCCCAGCTCTGTGTCATACAAGGAAGTTAGGAAGCGAACATAAGAGGAAGAAAGCGAAACAAGGGGACTCAAACTCACCTTCGACCGTCCCCCTCAAAACCACAGCCTCGATCTGCGAGGCCTCAACCGAAGCAAGGGCCTTGTTCAGAGCGCCTTTGGTCAGCCGGTGCGCACTCTCCTCTGCCCCTAGCTGCCCGGTGAGGGCCTTGCTCGAGGCCGTCGCTTCTTTGGCCCGGGACCTGAAGGCATCCCGATCACTGATGGCGCGGGTAAGCTCCTCCTCCAGCTCCTTGATCCGCGCCGCCAAGGGGGTGAGCTACGTCTGGGCTGTGGCCGCCTCGACCTTCGCATCGGCACAGCGAAGGCGGAGGTCCTCCACCTCCGCGCTTCGTGCCGACAGAAGCTCGTTAGCATCGGCAAGAAGGCCCCTCTGCCTCTGAAGCTGGTCCCAGATTCCCCTCTCCCGCCAGAGGAAGACCGACTTCCCGAGGGACCGGGTCTCGAGCTCCTGAGGAGGCAGAGCAGAGGTCGTCGATTGCGACAAAACCAAGGAAAGAACAACATCGCGCGAGAAAGGAAAACACGAACCTAAGCGACTCCGGGCAGTTCGTCGGCCACCACGGACAGCGCCGTCCGTAGCGACCGCTCTGCTAGCTCGTGGTACTGCTCGAAGGTACTCCGGCACCCACCCTCGGCCGTGTCCTCGAGGGCGAACAAAGGCACCCCCTCAGGGTCGTCCCGGCTCCGCCACAGTACCCGCGGGTGATCCCACCCGTGGGGCTCGGGTCGCACCCGCACGAGGGCCGAGCATCCCTCGTCTAAGAGCGGCGCCGGCTGCTCCACAGCATCGGTCTCCTCGGCGCCAACCACCTCCCGCGCCCAGGAAGTATCGTCGGAGGAGATTGGATAGACCTCCGTCTCCCGGGCACTCCCCCGCAACAACGGCGGGCCCTGAGCCAAGGGCACGGCCGAGGCCTCCGTCCGCCTGCATCTTCGCCTCCTGCGTAGACGGCCTCGCGGCCATCACGACGGCCGTGGTGACCTCGGGGGCTCCAGCCTCTGCAATCACAGCCTCGGCAGTCTCGGGGGCCCCGGCTTCCGTCATTGTGGCCTTGGCAGACGCAGAAGCACCGACCGCGGACACTGCGGCCTCGGCGGTCATGGGCGCCGGGGCCTCCATCGCCTCAGCCCCAGAGGCCCCTGAGAGCCTTGGCAACAAAGGGCACAATGGCCCCACCCGACCGTGTAAGGGCTGCCTCGGCAACCCTTCCTTGGGCAGCCGATTCCTTTAGGGTCGACCCTCGCTGACACCGCGCCGCGTTGGATGGCGGCTTGTGCCTCCGCCACCCAGTGGGCAGAGGAGCCGGGGCTCACCTTAAGCGCTTTAAGGGGCGCCAAGGGGAGGTCGCCCATAGGCCGCTTCTGACTAAAGAAAATCAACCTACAGGGTCAGCATGAGACCAAAAAAGTGAACGGAAGACACCATAACCCCGCCAAAAATACACTTACTTCGAACGGGGCAGCCCCAGCTTCGCCATGGCAAACCTCATCCGCGACGGCGGAAGCGGCGGCAGTGGCGCCGCATCCGCATCCATCGGCGCCGGTCGGTCCTCAGTGGACCCCTGACGCCCATTCGGTCCTCTAGTGGGGCCGGTGGCGTCGCCTCCACCGCCACCGGCTCCGCCGCGACCGCCGAGCTTACCGGGCTGACTGGCGCGTTTGCCTAACGACCGCGCCTTGGGCATGTCGGCCTCGGACCCTAGAGGGGGCCACCGCCGGCCCCAGGTCTGCTTCTGCTCCCCTTCCCTAGGGGTGCCAGGCTGCTTGCCGACGCCCCGGGCGCCACCTCCACGATGTCAGGAAGGTGGTCTAGGGGGCCTCGCCCCACCTCGCCCTTGTCATTCCCGTCCGAGGCCTCCGTCGACAACGACGTCGACTGGGGATTCCTCCAACGGGAGACCATCCTTCCGTTGCTGATGGCGGCTGCTTATCCAACGCCTCGCGCGCAAGGATGTGCTTCGTGCGCTTCATCGCCTTAGCATCCTTTCGCTTCTTCTACGCGTCGGCGTGAGCGCGGTTGATCGCCCGCTGCCCCGCGTCCTCGGGAACAGGCGGCGGGGAGGAGCGCACGTCCCTCATCCCCTGAAGAAACGACAAACGCGCATAAGGAAACAAGGGATAAAGGGAGGCTGAGGAGGTTCAGAGGCCACATCGGCGCTCGACTTACCAGCGAAAGGAACCCCCGTGACGGACGCATCGCAAAGGGGGTCAGGTTGGCACCCCTCAACTTCACATCTACCATCTCCCCCACCCGACGGTGAATTTCCTCGTCGGAGAGGGCAGAGGAAGACATCCGGGTGCCTTCGACGGGCTCACCCGGCCTCATCTCGAACAGCTGCCGCCGCCGAGCCATCAGCGGACAGCACCCTCCCGCGGTGGAAGGCGGCCACGACCATAGCGACAGTGAGGCCATGGTTCCACAGCCTCGCCAGTCCCTCCAGGAGCGGCTCCAGCTTGGGATGGTCGACCTTCGGGACGCCCCACTTCCATTTCTCCGGGCAACTCTCCACAATCCGCCCAGTATAAGGGGGAAGCCCTCCGTCGTCGTTACGGAGGTAGAACCAACTCGTGTACCATCGGCGGTTGGAGGACGCGAGTTGGGCCAGAATATAGAGGTACAGGCGGTCCTGACACACTTGGAGAGTGCAGCCCCCGGCCCTCGATGCCTTCCTCTTTCCCGACGTGCCCGTCGGCTTGGTAGTATGCCCCGCCCAGGAATAGGTGGAGCCACAAATCCCAATGGGGAGCGATCCCCAAATACCCCTCGCAGATGGCAACGAAGATAGCCGTCTGAGCGATGGAGTTGGGATTAAAATTGTGGAGCTCCACGCCGTGGTAGTGCGGGAGCGCCTGCATGAACCGGTCCGCCGGAACGCCGAGGCCGCACTCTTGGAAGGAGACGAAGCTCACGACGTAGCCATCGTGGGGCCTCGGCTCCAGCTTGCCATATGGAGCAATCCACTCCGGCCTGCTAAGGTCTCTCACCGGGCGGAGGAGTCCACCGTCGACAAGCGACTGGAGCATCTCCTCGGTGACGTCCTACGCATCCCAAGGGTCCGCCTCGACAACGACGACGTTGCCGGCCATGAGTGCGACGGAGGAATCGGGCGCGGCGGTGAGTCCTTCTCTCTCCCTCCACGCTCTCGCTTTTTTCTCGCTTTCTCCCTAGGCTCGCTCTTCTCTCCTCTTCTCCCCGGCACCCGCTGCTCTGGCGACGGCTCGACGGAGGTGGCAGGCAAGGTAAGACAAGGAGGGACGAGACTCTTCGGGTATTTATGCAGGGAGGAGGTGAAACGAACGGGCGATGAAATCGGGGAGGTTTTCCCCGTCCGGCGCGGTTAACCACGAGCCGATTTCGGCGGCCCACGCGCCCACGTCTCCCGCATTAAATGCGAGGACAGTTACAGTCTCGTCCATCACGTCAGCGCTCGGCCACTACTGGCAGTAGGCATCGATTCGCCTCCCCACGAAACCACCTCAAAAGGCGCGCCACCCGCGGCCGAGCCGATAGGGAAGATATTTCTCGTGGCCTGTTCCTTTCATAGGAAGGAACCGGGCTCTGAGCCTATTATGATCCAGGGGTTCGAAGGCTGGACCCCAAAGGGTTTCGACAGCCGCCCTAGGATAACAGAGTTAGGGGCGACTGTGGGCGAGCCTGTACGGGGCCGAGACCCAAACGAGCGAAACGCTTGGGACGCCCAAAGTCATGTCCGAGACCGGCAGGAAAGTATCCGAATGGGATCCCACCGTAGGGAGGCACCGAGCCATCGAGGCCCAACGAACAGCCTTGGCACCCACTAGAGAAATCTGCTGGTACTCTTGGAGTGTGTCTCTGGACCACTAGCCGTCCCCTAACGAACGGGGTTCGGGCCTCCACTCGGACTACCCGATAATAGCTCACCGGGAGTGCCACCGCTCATGCCCATCGAGGGTAGCGAGGCACATTCCACCCCTCCTTCCGAGCGAAAAGGAAGTGCGAGGGTCGCATAAAAAGTCAGGGGAACCCCTGACGGCCTTCTTGCCCTATGCAGAGGCTAGGGGGCTCCTCCTACAAATATGCTGAGACCGCACGACCCGGGCTCGCGCCCAAAGGGGCCTCGGCAAACAAACCCTCACGCGCGAGGGGCGTATGAAAAGTCAGGAGAACTCCCGACGGCCCTCTCACGCAGAGGCTAGGGTCTCTTCCTGCAACCTTGCCGAGACTAGAATGGGCTCGGCAAACTAACCCTCTGTCCGAACGAAAAGGACATATGAAGATCAGATGAAAGGGCCAGAACACCCAAGACAAAGACAAACAGTCCGAAACCGCGCTAGAAGTTTCACTACAAACACGATAAAAAGGGCACCGAGCCTGTTACGGTCCAGGGGTTCGAAGGCTGGGCCTCCAATAGGTTTCGACAGCCGCCCCAGGGCAACAGAGTTAGGGATGACAGCGAGGCGAGTCTATGAATGGCCCAGGCCCGAGCGAATGGTCGCTCAGGGTGCCCTAAGTCGTGTCCGAGACCGGCGAGGAAGTATCCGAATGGAATCCCACCGTAGGGAGGCACCGAGCCACCGAGGCCGGCGAACGGCCTCGGCACCCACTAGAGAAACCCCCTGGTACTCTTGGAGTGCGTCTCTGGACCACTAGCCGTCCCCCAGCGAACGGGGCTCGGGCCTCCACTCGGACTACCCACTAATAGCTCACCGGAAGTGTCCACGCTCGTGCCCATCGAGGGTAGCCTGGCACATTCCACCCCTCCTTCCGAACGAAAGGAAGCGTGAGGGTCATACCCAAAGTCAGGGGACCCCTGACGAACCTCTCGCTCCATGCGGCGGCTAGAGGGCTTCTTCCTGTAGCCTCGCCGAGACCCCCGCAACCCGAACTTGCGCTCGGAGGCTCAGCAAATGCAATAAGAACTACTTGTTCAAACATGAAAATAAAGAAAGCCCCTGGAGGAGTAACTCCACTCCTCCGGGGGCTCGGGGGCTACACCTGGCGGGTGCGCTCGCGCACACCCACCGGAACCTTAAAAAACAAACCCCAATTCCTACGGGGCAGGTATAAACCAAGCCTCGGCAAACCCTCAGGGGGAGTGCACGCACTCCCCCCGAGGCTCGGGGGCTACTGTCGGGTACCTTAGGATGGGGTACCCCCAGCAAAACATCAAACGGGTTGCCAAGGTCTCATCTAAAAATAATAAAAGCAAGAAGGTAAGTTGTGGGCCCCTCCTCCACCGTGACCGAGCCCACTAGGTCCTCCCCCTCCTCGCTTCGAGCCTCGAGCAGGAGGCCTCGGCATCCTGATGCCAACTCCGCTTCACGCGAGGCCCCCCGGGAAGGCCTCGGTAGGAAACACCGCCTCCGCCTCGCCCGAGGCTCTCCACGAAAGGCCTCGGTAGGAGGCACATTCTCCGTATCACGTGAGGCCTCTCACGAGAGGCCTCGGTAAGGAGCCTGATCTTTGTCTCGCACGAGGCCTCATTCTCTATATCGCTCGAGGCCGGCTCGTCCGCGGTCCATCACCCCCCGCCTCGGTCGACCCTCCCGACAGCGAGTCACGTCTCATTAATACTTTCAACCACTCCCGCAATCTCAACCGGATAGTGGCTCAACGTCACAGAATGGCCGACGTGACCCGAAGTCGCATCAACGCCATACCGGCCAGGACAGGGCACGGCGGGGATTACCGGCCACTGTGTCCCAGCACTATGTCCACGATCAGTGCCTGGGGCAGGGTATGACAGGGGTTACCGGCCACTGTGTCCTAACGCTGCACCCATGACCCGCCGCCCGCTCAAGGCCTCGGCACTATACATCAGGGCCTCGGCAATCTCAGGGTTCGTGCCTACCGAGACCCCCCACCACAATACAATCCTCAGCACCGACCGGGCCACAGCCTCGCGCACAATCTGTCCACCACGGCTTGCACGTTCGCCGCCATGTCCGCTCCGAGACATTCTCGGGGCTCCCACGACGCATAGGATCTGATGGGGACAACCACGCCAGCCCCCATACTTCAAGGACGGATCACTCCTACGACCACGTCCGCAACAGGAATAGGCCACAGGGTTCGGACTGTGCCGCTCCTATTAGCACGACGCCGCATAGTGATACATGTACTGACCTCGTCCTCTCTTCAACTATAAAAGGAGAGGACTTGGGCCACTTAGGGGGGCACCGGATAACACACACACACACGCACATTCCAACTGCTTGAGAGCAACGTCTCAGACGGCCCACACGACACCCTGCCGAGACCTGGGACTAGTTCCCTCTCTCCCTTAGCTTGTAACCCCCTACTACGAGCACTCCGGTGCAAGGAATACAAGTTCGATCTCTCAGACTGGACGTAGGGCGCCGATTGCCCGAACCAGTATAAACCTTGTGTCTCTTTGCATCACCATCCAGAATCAGGAGCATGCAGAACAAATTCACTAGTCGGTCGAGGACCCCCCGGTCCGGAACACCGACAGAAAGTATAATCATAAGAGGAATTATACAGAAGAATGTCATGTGATAACTCGTCGCATTTGTATTGATACTCCTCTATAGAGCCCAATTGTTTCAGAGAGTCCAATTGCCTCAATTGTATCTGATGCTGATACTTGTCAAAGCGATTGAAGACAACATCTGCCGTTGAGTCCCAAGTCTGAAACCGACCTTGATGCCGAATTGTTTGTAACCAAACCACAGCCTGACCTAGAAATTTGAGAGCAACGAAATGAGTCTTCAAGTCGGGATGAAACGTGAACACCTTGATATACATCTCGCATCGATCCTGCCATAAGCGTGCGTTAGAACCATCAAATTTTGGAATCTGCATCTTAGGAATAGATTGAGAACTGAAGACCTCGATCTCCCTCTACACTCATGCCAACCCCAACTGGAATGAATGGGATCAGGCGACATACCGTTGACCAGGCATGGCGAGGGTCCGAGGACGCCACCGCCAGCATCCTGGTGGTGAGCTGATTCGCCATGCCCATGGGGTCGTTCGCTCGGCGGCGCAGATGCACATGCTGATGGGTGAGGAAAGCGATGAGGTCGATGTGGCCGACCCAACCGCTCGGTGAGGGGGATGGAGGTGGTGGAGCCTCTAGCCAAAGTAGTTGTGCCGCCATGTCATCGATCTTAGAGAGCAACTGGCCCCATCGATTCGTCCACCGCACCACGCCAAGCATCCAATGTGGAGAGCTTTGTCACAGGATCGCTTCATCATCGGTTGGAATCCTTCGAATTGCCTGAACAAGTCCTCCAGCGTCGCCATCATCTTCTCATCATGCTTGGTCGGCCTCGGAGCATGTTCTAGCACGCAAAACAACATGAATCCGGTTAAAACATTTGGGTCTCCCGAATCGAGAGGCTCATGTTACCAATTTATCACGAACTAGAGGGTCCGGTAAGTAGAAATGGACTGAATCTGGGTGGAACAACAAAGAAGTAAGGAGTTCAGTGGTAGGCGACATTCTCGGTGACTTCGTCAATTTTGTCAGGATTTGTCGGACCAGACTAAATGACGAACGTTCGTTGGAATTGAACCGAACGATCAAATTCCCTGATAGGCGTATGTTTTCTTTTTTAGAAAAAAATAATTCCATCTTTTTCTGATTTGGATGGCGCGGGTGTGCTTCATTATCTTTTGGTTCTCGGCTGCGCATGCGCTCATCTCCTGCATGCGCTCATCTTTCCTGCATCCTGACGTCAGCGCTGATGTGGGCTGTAAAAAAAGCAAAACATTTATTTTAAAATGCTATAACTTCAGAATTGTGTATCCGTTTTTAATTTCGTTTGCACTGGTACGTTCTACGCGACGAGGCGCACAAAACTAGACCCTACTTGCATATGCTTCGAAGGATTTTTTCCTTAATAGCAATTTATGTGTACTGGCTTATAACATATAACTTACACGAAAAACTTAAAAACTCAAGAGTTATAAAAACACAACTTATTTACAAAGTGTTATTAAACACAAAAGAACGAATTAACTTATAACTTGTGCCAAAACTTACAAACACAAAAGTTATTAACACACAAAGGAATAAATTAACTTATAACTTATATTAAAACTTAGAAACACAAAAGTTATAAAACAAAACTTATATACAAAAGTTATATACAAAACTTGTGTACATAAGCTATTCTATACAACTTGTATACATAAGTTATTCAATATAACTTGTGTGCATAAGTTGTAAGTTATAAGTTAATATACATAAATTATTACTAAAAATTATTTAAAACATAAGCAAATGAGGTCTAGTTTTATTCGTCTTGTCGCGTAGAACACACCGGTGCAAATAGAATTAAAAATGGATACACCGTTCTGAAGTTATAGCATTTTGAAATAAATATACTATTTTTTTAAAGTGACGTTAGGGTAGTTGGAGACTGTGTAGGCGCCTGCAGCCTTGCCGGTCGGATCGTTTGCTGGCCTGAAATCCAGTGAACGACAACCAAAATGGATTTGGGGGATTTGCCGACCCAATCTTTGAAAATGCTCATAGGAGAAGAGTTTGCATGCATGTGTTTATTAGGGGTGAGTGTGCGTGAGTTGTGAGTGTCTGAATTATACAGTGTAATTGTAAAAAAAAGGAAGAACAGAGAAGTACAGCAAAGAGGATAGCTGGGAGAGGAATGGTTTAGATTTCTATTTATCAGTGTTTTGGACCGGTGGGCCCTCAACCAACTAGTAAAAATGTACTGCGTGCCCCTAATCTCAGATGGTGATGCAAAGAGACACAAGGTTTATACTGGTTCGGGCAATGGGTGCCCTACGTCCAGTCTGAAAGATCGATCTTGTATTCCTTGCATTAAAATGCTCGTAGTAGGGGTTACAAGCAAGGCGAGAGAGGGAGCTAGTCCTAGGTCTCTGCGTGGAGTGGCAGTGGATTGCTTGAGATGTTGATCTTAGGCGACTGGGGAAGCATGCGTGTTATAGAGTGTTGAGCGTGTGTTCGTCTACCTCGTGAACCCGGGTCCCCTTAGAAACGGCCCCAATCCCTCCCTTTTATAGTTGAAGGGGGGACAAGGGTGATACATGTGTTAGCTACGTGACATCATGCGAACAGAGGCGGCATGTCCGAGCCCTATAGCCTGTTACTATAGTGGCATGGTTGATGGAGTGGTCCTGTCCTTGAAGTGCTGGAGCAACGCGTCGGTCACATCCGATCCCGTGCGACGTAGGAGCTCCAGTGATAGCTTGATGCAGGGCCTGGCAAGCGACGTGTTGGTTGCTATGTGTTGACCGCGTGAAGAGCCGAGGCTCAGTTGGTGCCGAGGCCAAGCTATCGTGGGGGGGGGCTCGGCGGGCGCAAATCCTGAGGTTGCCGAAGACCCTAAAGTAGACTTCCGAGGCATGGAGGGAGCAGTTGGTCCTGTACACCGATTCCGAGGCTATAGTAATCTGGACTTGACTCCGCACGCCGCGTTGTTCCTGGAGCAGGGGTTAGGTAGCACAGTGCAGTATGGGCACCGATCGTGGGCACAGTACCGAACACAGCGGTCGGTAACCCCTGCCCTATCCTATCCTAGACTGGTATGGTGCTGAATGCGACTCCCCATCTCGTTGGCTGCTCCGTTGTGTCGAGCTGTCGTCCGTCTAATGTCGCGGGAGTGGTTGGTCGCATCAATTGGACAGCGACGCTCTGTTGGGGAGATCGGTCGAGGCAGAGGCGACGAGGTTATTGCCGAGCCAACTTCGAGCAAGACAGAGACTCTGTGTTTCATCTGAGGTTGTACGCGTGGGGCCTCAGGCGAGACGAAGAATCGGGTTCCCTGGCCGAGGCCTTTCGCGCGAGACCTTGAGCGAGGCGGAAAATCGGTAGATCGTCCGAGGCCTCTCGTGCGAGGCTCTGAGCGAGGCGAAGATTTGGTAGGCCATCCGAGGCCTCTTGTGCGAGGCTTCTAGCGAGGTGGAGAGTAGGTGGCAATGTACATGGCCAGGGTTTAGCCAATAGTTGTCTCTTGGCTTTGATTTTGATGGGGTCTAAGCGATTTTTTTTATTGTTGCTTAGGAGACCCCTTCTTGTGGTACCCGACAGTAGCCCCCAAGCCTCAAGGAGAGTGTGAGTGCTCTCTTTGAGGTTTTGACGAGACACAGCTCGTAGCAGCTCCTAGCGGGATGGTGTTTTGTACTCGAGGCCTCGGTGGGTGCACGCGAGCGCACCCAGCCGAGTGTAGCCCCTGAGGCCCTGGAGGAGTGAATTTATTCCTCCAGAGGCTTTTCTTACGTCGTGAGAGGGGTTTTATTGCGTCTACCAAGCCCATGAGTGCGAGTTCAGGGTCATTGAGCCTCGGCAAGGTTGTAGGAAGAGCCCCCTAGCCTCTGCACGGAGCGAGAGGGCCGTCATGGGTTCCCTTAGCTTTTTGTGCGACCCTCCCGCATCCTTTTTGTTCGGAAGGAGGGGTGGAGGGTGCCATGCTACCCTCGGTGGGTCGTGAGTAGTGACACCTCCGGTGAGCTGTTATCGGGTAAGTCCGAGTGGAGGCCCATGCCCCGTTCGATAGGGGTCGACTAGCGGTCTAGAGACATACTCCAAAAGTACCAGAGGGCTTCTCTAGTGGGTGCCGGGTCCGTTCGATGGGCCCTGGTGGCTTGATGCCTCCCTATAGTGGGATCCCATTCGGAGACCTCCCTGCCAGTCTTGGACATGACTTAGGGCATCCCGAGCGATTGTTTTCTCAGGCCTTGGCCATGCACGGGCTCACCCATAGTTGTCCCTGACTCTGCTGCCCTAGGGCAGCTGTTGAAACCCTCGGGGGCCTAGCCTTCGAACCCTTGGACCGTAACAGGCTCGATGCCCTTTATTGCATTTTTCCAAGCCTTTGAGTGCGAGCTTGGGTCGCTTGTCTTCGTCCTAGGTGTAGGAAGAGCCCCTAAGCCTCTGCATGGGGCGAGAGGGTGATCAGGGGTTCCCCTGGCTTTTCGTGCGTCCCTCGCGTGTCCTTTTCGTTCGGACGGAGGGGTTCTTTGCCGAGCCCCCTCGGATGCGAGCCTGGGTCACTGGGTCTCGGCAAGGTTGCAGGAAGAGTCCCCTAGCCTCTACATAGAGTAAGAGGGCCATCAGGGGTTCCTCTGGCTTTTTGTGCGACTCTTGTGCATCCTTTTCATTCGGAAGGAGGGGTTGTTTATCGAGCCCCCTCGGGTCTAAGCCTGGGTCGCTAGGTCTCGGCAAGGTTGTAGGGAGAGCCCCCTAGCCTTTGCACAAAGCAAGAGGGCTATTAGGGGTTCCTCTGGCTTTTTGTGCGACCCTCGCACATCCTTTTCGCTTGGAAGGAGGGGTGGAATATGCCAGGCTACCCTCGGTGGGCGCGAGCAGGTGACACTTCCTGGTGAGCTATTATCGAGTAAGTCCGAGTGGAGGCCCATGCCCCATTTGATAGGGGTCAGCTAGCGGTCCAGAGACGCACTCCAAGAGTACCAGAGGGTTTCTCTAGTGGGTGCCGGGGCTGTTCGATGGGCCTCCGGTGGCTCCCTACGGTGGGATCCCATTCGAAGACATCCCTGTTGGTCTCGGACACGACTTAGGGCGTCCCAAGCATTTCGCTTGCTTGGGTCTCGGCCCCCATATGGGCTCGCCCATAGTCGTCCCTGAACTCTATTGCCATAGGGTGGCTGTCGAAACTCTAGGGGGCCTAGCCTTTGACCCTCTAGACCGTAATTGGCTCGGCGCCTAGTTCCTTCGTCTGAAAGGAATCGGGTGGGGGATATCCCCCCCATCGGTTTGACAACGGCAGGCACGCCTTTTGAGGTGATTTTCCCAGGGAGGTGGAACGACACCTGCCACTATAGTGGTCGGAATGTGATGCTATGTCAGCGGATGGAACATAACTATTCACGCGATTAATGAGGAAAAGGTAGGTACGTGGGCGGTAAAATCGGATCTGGATTAACTGTGCCGGATCCGAGGGAAACTTTCCCGATTTTGTCGCCTACCTATTTTGCCTCCTTCCTGCATAAATACGCAGATAGCCTCGCCCCCCCTTACCTTGCCTGCATTCGCCTTTGCCACCCTTAAGCCGTTGCTAGAACAGAGAGCACCAGGGGAGAAGAAGGGAGAAGGGCAAAGCAGAGAGAGAGGCTTACGGCCGTAGTTGCTTTCTCCACCGCACTCATGGCCGGCACTATCATCATTGAGGCAGACGCTTGGGGTCAGTCTGACGTATTCATGGAGATGCTCCAGTTGCTTGTCGACGATGGCCTTCTCCGTCTGGTTATCGACCCCAACAGGCTAGAGTTGGTTGCTCCATCGGGTGAGCCAGAGCCGAGGCCACATGATGGCTATGTTGTGAGCTTTGTGTCCTTCCACGAGCATGGTCTCGGCCTGCCGGCAGACCGGTTCATGTGGGCGCTCCCTGCACTACTATGGCGTGGAGCTCCACAACTTCAACCCCAACTCCATCACACAGGCGGCCATCTTCGTTGCCGTCTACGAGGGGTATCTGGGAATTGCCCCCATTGGGAGCTATGGTTCCACCTCTTCCAGGCAGGGCATACCACCAAGCCAATGGGCATGACGAGCATGAGGAAAGCGGTGAGGGCTGGCGGCTGCACTCTCCAAGTGGGCTAGGACCGTTAGCACATTTACATCCTGGCCCTAGGTCACATCAACCAATCACCGCTAGGTACACCAGCTGGTTCTACCTCCGCAACTGACGACGGCGGACTTCCCTCCTACACTGGGTGGATCGTGGAGAGTTGTCTGGAGAGGTGGAAGTATGGTGTCCCAAAGGAGGATCAGCCCAAGTTGCAGTTGCTCCTAGAGGGACTGGAGAGGTTGCACGGCCATGGCCTCACTGGCCGCTGTGGTTGTGGTAGCCTTCCACCGCCAGAGGGTGCTGCCGCTGATGGCTCGGCGGCGGCGCCTGTTCAAGATGAGACCGGATGAGCCGATTGAGGGCATCTGGATGTCCGCCTCCGCCCTCTCCGATGGGGAGTGAGAGAGATGGTGGAGGGGCGGCTGAAGATTGGTGGTCTGACCCTGTTCATGATGCACCCATCGTGGGGGTACCTTTCTCTGGTAAGTCACATGCTGCTACGGCCCCCGAGGCCTCCTTGTTCCTTACTATTTTCTGGTCCCTTATTTGTGTTCGTTGTTCCTACAGGGGATGAGAGATGTGCGAGCCTCCCCGCCGCCCGTTCTCGAGGACGCAGCGCGGCGGGCGGCGAACCGGGTGCACGCCGAGGCGTAGAAGAAGCAGAAGGATGCCAAGGAGGCAAAGTGCACGAGGAAGAACCTTTCGCGTGAGGGACTGGAGAAGCACCATCAGCAGCAGAGGTAGGACGATCTCCTGATGGAGTCATCTCTGTCACCATCACTGTCGATAGAAGCTTTGGATGGAGATGATGAGAGCGAGATGGGGCGGGGTCCCTAGACCATCTCCCTGACGTCGAGGAGACGGCAGCCCGGGGCATCGGCGAGCAGCTCGGCGCTCCTAGGAGGAGGAGGAGAGGATGCCTCAGGGCCGGCGATCGCCCGCCTCGAGGCCAAGGCTAACACGCCCGAGGCACGGGCGTTGGGAAAATGCGCCGTTAGCCTGGTGGGCTCGATGGCAGAGGTGGATCAGGTGGCGGTGGGGGCAACTGCAACTGCCCCTGTAGAGGACCAAGGGGGTGTTGGAGTCCAGCGAGGGCCGGCTGGCACTAGCGGATACGGAGGCCGTGCCACCCGCCGCCACCGCCGTTGCAGAGGCGGGACACAGTGCCGAAGCGGTTGCACCCCCGCTCAAGGTGGGTGTTTTTTCAGCAGAGTTCATATCATTTCCCACTCTCTTTTATGTCATATGCTAACCAAGTGGGGGTTTTGCCTTCAGCCAGAAGCGTAAGGCGGAGGTGCCTGCCCTGGCGCCGCTTAAGTCGCTCAAGGTGAGCACGGGCTCCACCGCTCATCAGGTGGTGGAGGCGCAGGCCGCCGTACAGCGTAGCGGGGCATCGGCGAGGGCTGACCCAGAGGAGCTGGTTGCCCAGGGGGAGGTTACCGGGGCAGCCACGGAGCGAGCGGGGGAGGAGACACCTATGCCCTGTGAGGCCAAGGCCTGCAAGTCAGATGGGGCCAAGGCGCCCTCAGTTGCCGAGGCCACCGAGGGCAAGATAGAGGCCCCCCAGACTTCCGAGGCCGAGGCGCCCAGGACTGCCGAGGCCGAAGTGGTGGGGACCGGAGCCCCTGAGATCACCGAGGCTAGGGTGGCGGGGACCGGAGCCCCCAAGACCGTCGAGGCTGGGGTGGCAGGGACCGAAGCCCCTGAGACCACCGAGGCCAGGGTGGCGAGAGCCAGCGTGAGCGCGGCGAAGCCGGTGGCCGAGGAAGTGGAGGCAGAGGTGGGGCAACCCTCAATACCGCTGCCAGTCCAAGACCCACCACCTGTTGCAGGAGAGCACCCAGGGAAGTGGAGGTCCATTCGATCTCCTCCGATGATACTTCTCGGGTGAAGGAGGTGGTCAATGCCGAGGCGACCGGCACTATGGAGCAGTCGGCTCCAACCTCGGGCGAGGGAAGCTCGGCCCTCGTGCGGGTGCGACCCGAGCCCCGCAGGTGGGATCACACGCATGTCCTGTGGCAGAGCCGGGACAACCCTAAGGGGGAGCCTCTGTTCGCCCTCGAGGATGCGGCCGAGGGGGGGGGGCGCTCGAACACCTTCGAGCAATACCGCCAGCTAGCGGAGCGGTCACTGTGGACAGCGCTATCAGTCATGGCCGACGATCTACCCAAGGTCACCTAGGTTCGCGCCTTCTTTTCTCATGTGGTGTCGTCTTTTTCTGAGTTTTCTCGTAGTGAATGACCCCTATTTTGCCTATCTAGGAGCTCGAGACCTGGTCTCTTAGGAAGTCATTGTTCCTCCAACAGGAGAGGGACGTCTAGGGACCAGCTCTAGCGGCAGAAGGGCTTGCTCGCTGATGCCAATGAGCTTTTGTCGACATGGAGTGCGGAGGTGGAGGACCTCTGCCTTCACTGTGCCGATATGAAGGCCGAGGCAGCCATAGCTTAGAAGCAGTTTGCCCCTTTGGCGGCGTGGGTCAAGGAGCTAGAGGAGGAGCTGGCCTAGGGTGGCCGGTGATTGGGATGCCTTTTGGTCTCGGGCTGAAGAAGCGATAGCCTCTACCAAGGCCCTCGCTGGGCAGCTAGGGGTGGAGTAGGGTGCGCACCTACTGATGAAAGGCTCCCTTGGCAGAGGCCCTCAAGGTGGCCGAGGCCTCCCGGACCGAGGCTGTGGTCTGGAAGAGAAAGGTCGAGGGTGAGTCCTATTCCCCTTGTTTTATTTGTTTTTCTTGTGTTCAACTCCTAACTCCCTGGTGTGATGCAGAGCTGGAGAAAGAGGCTTCTAGGGCGGCCGAGGCTTCTCGGGCCAAGGTCCAGGGCTGGAAGGAGAAAGCTGAGGCCTCTCGGGTCGAGGCCCAGTGCTAGAAGGAGAAAGCTGAGGCCTCTCGGGTCAAGGCCCAGCGCTAGGAGGAGAAGGCCGAGGGTGAGTCCCGTAGGCCTCTGCCCCTATTTGGCTTGTTTCCCTTTGCGCTCAACCCCATTCTGTATGTTTTGGCATAGAGTTGGAGAAGGAGGTCGCCCGGGCAGCCGAGACCTCTGTCGTAGTGTAGGCAGGTGCTTGAGGCCAAGATCGGGGAGCACGACACGCTGAAGAGTGCCGCTCGTACCGTGTGCGAGGCCCTAGAGGTTGAAGGGGTAAGTCAGGTAGCTCCCTTAAGAGCCGCTTGGTCGCATTGAGCGGCCAAGTGCACGAGCGACTCCGGGGGCGCTACATGCGGGCGTCAAGCGTGCCCTAGGCCATCATCTCCTCGCATTACGCCAGCGTCGACCTCGAGGCCATCAGTGACGGCTATGTCTTGCCTGAGGATGACTGATGAGGCCGACAAGGAGGTCGTGAAGCTGATGGAGGCAGCTGAGGGCCCCGGGACAAGCGCTGGCCAGGCTGTTTGAAGAGGAGGTGGTCCCTCCCCCGCCGTCCACCGATGCTGGAGACCCTAAGCCCTGACCTAGGCCCAAGAGGCCATGTAAATAAATTAGGGATTACGTTACAGTATCATAACGCTAGTGGCCTGTCGAGGCCTTTCTGAAATACTTATGCGTCTATGCTTCTTAATCAGTTTTTCGTTATTGTATTTCTGAGCCTCTGCCCTCTGTCTTGTTTCTGGACATATCATTCGCAAAAAACTTCCTCGGAGCCTAAGTTGTCCCTAGGGCAAAAAGGTGGTGAGGGAGTGCCGTAGCCTGGAGGCATAGGCCATCTCGTGACTCGTCCGACCTTTTGGACCTGAGACAGACTTTTGGTCCTTAGGTTCTTTACAATTGATTTGTCAGAGCGTGCTAGAGGATTTGGCGTGGAATTTTTTTGAAAAATGACTAAAAAATGGTGCATGGGACTTAGGGGGGAGTCCCCCCTTCTAGCCTCCGAGGGAGGCTCGGTTCTGCAGAGGCAGAGTCGCGTCTCGTTCGAGCCCTGCAGCGGGCACCTCTATAGAGGCAGAGCCGAGTCTCCCTAATGGAGTTATCATATCGCTGAGGCCCTTGATGGGCCCGAGGGTTTCTTGAAAGATTAGAACAACTAAAGAACGTTTCTTAATTGTATTTCGAGAAACAATATATACAATGCTTGGAAATTTAAGGGTAAAAGCGACGTAGCTATTCTATATTCCAAGCGTTGGTGAGGATTTCGCCTGTTTCGTTCGCTAGCTTGTATGTCCCGGGCTTCAGCAGTTGGGCGATGATGTATGGTCCTTCCCACGGTGGGGTGAGCTTGTGGCGACCCTTGTTGCTCTGCCTCAGCCTCAGCACTAGGTCGCCCACCTTCAGGTCTCAGCTTCGAATGCACCAGGCTTTATAGCATCGCAGGGCTTGCTGGTACTTGGCCAAATGTAGCAGCGCAACGTCTCGGGCTTCCTCCAGTTGGTCGAGGGCGTCTTCATGGGTGGTGTGGTTACTTTGCTCGTTGTAGGTCTGTAGCCTCGAGGAACCATGTAACGTCCTGCCTCTACAAGGCCAGGCCTGCTTACATCTAGCAGCTTTTCTAGGACATAGACTATCCTCACAGACCCACACTAAGTCTTTTCTGCGCACTTTGTCCTCACTCATGCGCACCCAGGAAGGACTTCCCGGTCGGTCACCCATTCTGAAATTGCTCTAGACCAAGCATGCTTAACCTCAGAGTTCTTTAGAGATGGGCTTCCAGAAAAGAAGTTGCAACTTGTTTGTATGAGTATCCTATTAATCCTGTTAAGCCCTAGGGCCGGGATGTTACATCCTCACCCCCTTAAGAGACCGATGTCCTCGTCGGTCAATCCCAAGCCAGGAACAGTCCCCTCTTGGCCACATCCGTGTGTCCAGTGCCATTGCATGAGCCATGCTGTGTGATCACTCTAGGACCACACCAGCCATGCGCACCATGCCTGCGCAACTATGACACACGTGCCTATGAAACCATGAGAGTCGACTCTGATACCATTCTATAACGTCCCGCCTCTATAAGGCCAGGCCTGCTTACATCTAGCAGCTTTTCTAGGACATAGACTGCCCTCACAGACCCACACTAGTCTTTTCTGCGCACTTTGTCCTCACTCATGCGCACTCAGGAAGGACTTCCCGGTCGGTCATCCATCCTAAAATTGCTCTAGACCAAGCACGCTTAACCTCAGAGTTCTTTAGAGATGGGCTTCCGGAAAAGAAGTTGCAACTTGTTTGTATGAGTATCCTATTAAGCCCTAGGGCTCGGATGTTACAAACCGTATTCCAAGTAAGTGGGGAGGATGGCCTCGGCTCCGTAGACTAGGAAGAACGGTGTGAACCCCGTGGCTCGGCTCGGGGTGTTCCTCAGACTCTAGATGACCGAAGGAAGTTCAGGCAAGCCATTTCTTGCCAAATTTCTTCAGCCAGTTGTATATTCTTGGCTTGAGGCCTTGTAGGATCATGCTGTTGGCACGCTCTACTTGGTCGTTTGTCCTAGGGTGTCCTATGGTCGACCAGGGCACACGGATGTGGCGGTCGTCGTAGAACATCAGAAATTTTTGGCTGGTGAATTGTGTCCCATTGTCGGTGATGATGGTGTTCGGAACCCTCAAACCTATGGATGATATCGGTGAAGAACAGCACCGCTTGCTCGGACTTGATTCGATTGATCGGACGAGCCTCGATCCACTTGGAGAACTTATTGATTGCTACCAGCAGATGGGTGTAGCCCCTAGGGGCCTTCTGTAGAGGCCCAACCATGTTGAGCCCCCACACGACGAACGACCATGTGATAGGGATGGTTTGGAGGGCTTGAGCCAGGAGATGCATCAACCACGCATAGTACTGGCATCCCTTGCAGGAGCGTGCGAGCTTGGTGGCGTTAGCAACCGCTGTTGGCCAGTAGAACCCTTGGCGGAAGGTGTTTCTGATGAGCGTCTGAGGTGCCGCATGGTGCCCGTAGGCTCCCACGTGCAAGTCCCAAAGTAGGGCTCATCCTGCCTCGGTAGTGATGCATCGTTGGAGGATGCTAGATGGGCTTCGCTTGTACAATTTGCTGTCGCTGAGAACGTAAGTCTTGGCTCACCGAGCAAGCCGTCGGGCTTTGTTCCTATCAGCGAGAAGCTCTCCTCGGACGAGGCAATCAAGGAACGGGACTCGCCAGTCCGTGCCCTGGTTGGCCTCGGGAGGCTCTATGTTGATGAAAGGTCCTAATGGCTAGAGGGGGGTGAATAGCCTAACAAAAGTTTCTACAACAACACTTAACCAAATGGTTAGACAATTATGAGGCAAAGCAAGTGTTGCGCTAGCCTACTCAAAATGGCAAGCCACCTACCACAATTCTAGTTTAGATAATGTCAATTCACACAAAAGCAATGACACTACCCTATGTTAGTGTGCTCTCAAAGGCTAACTAAAGAGCCACACCAACCAAGCATGCAAGCTCTCACAACTAGCTACACTAAAGAGCTTGTCAACTAGTTTGCGGTAAAGTAAAGAGAGTGATCAAGAGGGTTATACCGCCGTGTAGATGAATGAACCAATCAATCACGAAGATGAATAACAATGATGACCAATCACCTCGGAATCAATGATGAACACAATGATTTTTACCGAGGTTCACTTGCTTGCCGGCAAGCTAGTCCTCATTGTGGTGATTCACTCACTTGGAGGTTCACGCGCTAATTGGCTTCACATGCCAAACCCTCAATAGGGTGCCGCACAACCAACACAAGATGAGGACTACACAAGCCACGAGCAATCCACTAGAGTACCTTTTGGCGCTCTGTCGGGGAAATGTCAAGAACCCCTCACAATCACCACGATCGGAGCCGGAGACAATCACCACCCTCCGCTCAATGATCCTCGCTGCTACAAGCCATCTAGGTGATGGCAACCACTAAGAGTAACAAGCGAAATCCACAGCAAAACACGAACACCAAGTGCCTCTAGATGCAATCACTCAAGCAATGCACTTGGATCACTCCCAATCTCACTAAGATGATGAATCAATGATGGAAATGAGTGGGAGGGCTTTTGCTAAGCTCATAAGGTTGCTATGTCAATGAAAATGTGCAAGAGAGTGAGCTTGAGCTGGCCATGGGGCTTAAACAGAAGCCCCCACGAAATAGAGCCGTTGTACCCCTTGACTACACTGAACACGGGCTGATCGGATGCTCCGGTCATATTGACCGGACGCTGGACCTCTGCGTCCAGTCGTGCGATGTGCGCCATGTGTCATCGGCTTCAAACGCTGTTCGTTAGATTTCAACGGCTACGAAGCTGACCGGACGCTCCGGCAAAACTGATCGGACACAGAAGCCTCAGCGTCCGATCATTTCCAGTAAGCTCCTCGAGGCGTATTTCTTCGACCGAACACGTCCGGTCCACCTTGACCGGACATAGACCAGCATCTGGTGCAATACCCTCGATACTGTGCAGACCCATCAGTTTGACCGGACGCACGCTGCCTAGGTCCAGTGCTTTCAGACCCAGCATCCGGTCTGTTGACCGACGCCAGCGTCTTCGTGGTTTAGTCATTTTTACTTCTAACTTCTTCACCCTTGCTCCAATGTGCCAACCATAAGAATTTGCATCCGGCGCAATAGAAAATAGGCATTCCATTTTCCCGAAAGCGTCAAGTGTTACCCATCTCAACCCTGCAAACACCACCTCCTTTGTAGATGTTCCAACACCACCAAGTGTATCACCTTGTGCACAAGTGTTAGCATATTTTCACAAACATTTTCAAGGGTGTTAACACTCCACTAGATCCAAAATGCATATGCAATGAGTTAGAGCATCTAGTGGCACTTTGATAACCGCATTCCGATACGAGTTTCACCTCTCTTCATAGTATAGCTATCAAACCTAAATGTGATCACACTCTCTAAGTGTCTTGATCACCAAAACAAAATAGCTCCTACAAAATATACCTTTGCCTTGAGCTTTTTGTTTTTCTCTTTCTTCTTTCCAAGTCGAAGCACTTGATCATTACCATGCCATCATCATCATCATGCTATGATCTTTATTGGCTTCTCCACTTGTAGTGTGCTACCTATCTCATAATCACTTGATAAACTAGGTTAGCACTTAGGGTTTCATCAATTCACCAAAACCAAACTAGAGCTTTCAGTTGATTTCCATGACCTTGGGCTTGGCCAAAGGAGTCTCGGCATTAGAGGGGGCCTCGACCGCTGGGCCTTCTTCCGCCACCGAGGCATAGTCGATGGAAGGTTTGTGGAGGTCCCTGGCGAAGACGTTTGGGGGGACCGAGGCCCGTGCCGATGCCATCTTTGCCAGTTCATCCGCGGCCTCGTTGAATTTACGCGCGATGTGGTTGAGTTCGAGACCGTTGAACTTGTCTTCAAGGCGATGTACCAGCTTGTAGTATGTCTCCATCTTGGGGTTATGGCAGTTTGACTCCTTCATCACCTGATCGACAATGAGCTACAAATTGCCCCGTACGTCGAGACGCCGTACTCCAAGTTCGGTGGCGATCTGCAAGTCGTTGATGAGGGCTTTGTACTTGGCTGCGTTGTTGGAGGTGGCAAAGTGGAGCCAAATCATGTAGCGCATGTGTACTCCGAGGGGTGAGATGAAGAGCAGACCCGCGCCCGCCCCGGTCTTCATCAGGGACCCATCGAAGTACATGGTCCAGCATTCTACCAGGACTTGGGCAGGTGGTAGTTGGATGTCGGTCCACTCTGCCACAAAATCAGCCAAAACCTAAGACTTAATTGCTTTCTGAGGCACAAAGGACAGAGCCTCCCCCATGAGTTCGATGGCCCACTTGGCTATCCTACCTGAGGCCTCCCGGTTATGGATTATCTCTCCCAGAGGGAAAGACAACACCACGGTCACCTAGTGGAACTCGAAGTAGTGACGCAGCTTGCGTCAAGCCAAGATCGTGGCGTAGATTAGTTTCTAGATATGGGGGTAGCGTGTTTTGGTCTCGGAGAGCACTTCACTGATGAAGTAAATAGGTCGTTGGACGGGTAGAGCATGCCCCTCTTCCTACCTCTCGACCACTACGGCCGCGCTGACCACTTGGGTAGTTGCGGCGACGTAGAGTAAGAGGGCCTCACCCTTGGCCGGCGGTACCAGGACGGGAGGATTGGTGAGGAATGCCTTAAGTTTGGTGAGGGCTTCTTCAGCCTCAGGGGTCCAAGAAAAACATTATGATTTCCTCAAGAGGCGGTACAGGGGCAAGCCTTTTTCGCCGAGGCACGCGATGAAGTGGCTTAGGGCCGCAAGGCAACCCATGACCCTCTATACTCCCTTGAGGTCTCGGATTGGCTCCATGTTGGTCATGGCCAAGACCTTCTCTGGGTTGGCTTCGATGCCACGTTCCGAGACTATGAATCCTAAGAGCATACCTTGGGGGACTCCGAAGACACACTTCTTGGGGTTGAGCTTGATGCCCTTTTCCCTGAGGCATCTGAAGGCTACTTCCAAGTGGCTGACAAGATCACTGGCCTACCTAGACTTGACCATGATGTCATCCATGTAGGCCTCGACGGTCCGCCCGATGTGCTCACCAAAGACATGGGTCATGCACCGCTGGTATGTGGCCCCTGCGTTTCTGAGGCCGAACGGCATAGTCATATAGCAGTACATGCCAAATGGTGTGATGAAAGAGGTCACGAGCTGGTCGGACTCTTTCATCTTGATCTGATGGTAACCGGAATACACATTGAGGAAGGATAGGGTTTCACATCCCGCAGTGGAGTCAATGATTTGGTCGATTTGAGATAATGGGAAAGGGACTTTTGGACATGCTTTGTTTAGACTGGTGTAGTCTACACACATTCTCCACTTCCCAGTTTTCTTCTTAACTAATATAGGATTAGCTAACCACTCTAGATGGGACACTTCTTTGATGAATCCAGCCACCAAAAGCTTCTGTATCTCCTCACTGATGGCCCTACGCTTATCCTCGTTGAATTGGCGCAGGCGCTGCTTCACTGGCCTAGAGCCAGCCTAGATGTCCAAGGTGTGCTTGGCGACCTCCCTCGGTATGCCCAGGATGTCCGAGGGACTCCACGTGAACATATCAGCATTCGCGCGAAGAAAGTCGACGAGCATGGCTTCCTATTTGATGTTGAGGGTGGCACTGATCCTCAGCGCCTGGTCGTCGGGGCAGGTGAGATCGACTGGGATGAGTTTGACGGCCTCCGTAGGCTCGAAAGTCTCGGCGCGACACTTGGAGTCGGGTGCCTCGCTACCGAGTCAGTCGAGGTTGACAATGAGGGTCTCGACCTCTACGATGGCCTCGGCATACTCGATGCATTCGACATCGCAGTCGTATGCATGCTCGTACATGGACTCGACAGTGATGACGCCGTTGGGGCTCGACATCTTGAGCTTGAGGTACATGTAGTTAGGGACCGCCATGAACTTGGCGTAGCACGGCCACCCTAGGATGGCAGTGGTACATTCCCTTAAACTCAACCACCTCAAAGGTGAGGACCTCCTTGTGGTAGTTGGGGGAGTACCAAAGCAGACGGGTGGGTCGATGCGCCCGAGGGGCCACGTGCGTTTCCCCGGCACAATGCCGTGGAAAGGCATGGTGTTACCCCGGAGCTGTGACTGGTCGAGCTCCAGGAGCTCCAGGGTGTTGGCGTAGAGGATGTTGAGGCCGCTGCCTCCGTCCATCAATACCTTAGTGAGCCGGGTGTTCCTGATGATGGGGTCGACGACAAGTGGGTACTACCCGAGGTTCGAGACATAATCGGGGTGGTTGTCCCGGTCAAAGGTGATCACCTCCCGAGACTAGTTGAGGTACCGAGGTGCAGCCACCTTCACCGAGAAGACCTCTCGGCACTCCCTCTTCTACTGGTGTGCCGTAAGGCATGCTGAAGGCCCACCGAAGATTATGAAGGCATTGTGCACCTCGAGGAATCTATCGTCCTTGTCGTCGTCCTTATCTTCGGTGCCCCTCCTCTTGGCATCATCATCGGGGAGACCAAGCTTGGCGTAGTAATGCCAGAGCATGGTGCATTCTTTGAGGGCATGCTTCACTAGGCCCTGGTGGTAAAGGCAGGGTTTCTTAAGCATATCATCGAAGAGCCCGGGGCCTCTAGGGCCTCGAGGATTTTTGCGCTCTGTGGCCGTGACTAGGCCAGCCTCGAGGACTTCCTGCTTCCCCTGGCAACCCTTCTTCTTTTTCTTGGGGAGGTGGGGGGCTGAGGCCCTGGAGGCCTCATCCCTCTACTTCTCCTTGGCGTCGTTGTCAGGGAAGACGGCCCCAACAACCTCTTCGCCCGAGGTGAAGTTGGTGGCGATGTCGAGGAGTGCGACCGCCTGAGGTTGGCACGTTTCGGCCCAATTCTCGGACTAGGTCTCAGTAGGTGGTGCCGGAGAGGAAAGCCTGGATGATTTCCGAGTCGCCAACGCTTGGCAACTCAGTGCATTTCTTGGAGAAGCACCGAATGAAGTCTCCGAGAGACTCGTCCAGGCCCTGGCGACAACTTTTGAGGTCCCAGGAGTTCCTAGGGCGCATGTATGTGCCCTAAAAGTTCCCGACGAAGACCCTTACCAAGTCACGCCAGTCGTGGATTTGCGAGGGAGGGAGATGTTCAAGCCAGGCTCGCGCCGAGTCTGACAGGAACAACGGGAGGTTGCGGATGATGAGTAGGTCATCGTCCGCGCCACCTATCTAACAAGCCAGGCGGTAATCGGCCAGCCAAAGTTTGGGGTTGGTCTCGCTGCTGTACTTCAGTGAGGTTGGCCGGTTGCCGAAATCGGGCCGGGAAATGAGCAACATGGATAGCTCTGCTAAAAACTCGAGGGTCAGGTGGCTTAGGAGAAGGGCTACGGTCCTCCCCACTATCGTAGCGGCCACCTCGGTGCGGATGGTAGCCTCGGGCAGGCCCCTCGTTGTCATGGCGCCTGTCGCCTGCTGACCACCTTGTGGTCGCCCTGTGCCTCATGTCGGTTTGCCGAGGCGGTCGTGTAGCAGGGGACCCTGTTGATTGTTGGTGTCCGAGTGGGTTCGGGATGAGCCGAGGCCTCCCTGTCCTGCTGAGGTGGTGCCGTGGGAAGGTCCGAGGCACCTCCGCGCTGTCGGGAGGTGGAACTCTTGGCCTGCTGCACCGCGGCGGTCTCAAGGAGATCTCGGAGCTCGCTATGGACCCGTCGCCCCTCCGTGGTAGAGGGCTCGAGCATCGTTAGGACTAGCATCGCCATAGCCGCGATGTTCTAGCTAGCGCGGTTGAAGATTGGGGGTTGCTCACCCCCTTCGTCGTTGTTGATACGGTGGTGGACGTCGTGGGCCCTCCGCCGGGCTCCTCCGCCATCTCCGTGACCTTGCTGCTCCTGCTCGAGAGTGTCCCAAAGCTACTGTAGGAGGAGTCGGTCTTGTTCGACCTTGGCCTAAAGCTCACAGAGCTGCTCCAGGTCCTGGGCATCAAAGTTGTCTGGGGGCAAGGTTCTCGTTCCGTGCTGTCAGTGGGACAACGCGTGAAGGCGTGCCATCGCCTGCTCCCTAGTGAAGCGGGGAACGGTCGCTTGCCCCCTCGTCCTCATCGCCCGTGCTTGGCATTCTGAGTCCAACGTGGAAGCACTCACGAGTGGGATCGTAAGTGCCTTTGTCGTCAAAGTCGGAGTAGCCGAAGCAGTAGTCGCTCGTGGCCAGGAAGCGGCACATGGCTTCAGGGTTGCGAAGTCCGGAGAAGTCCGCTCTGGCCCACGCCTCGTCCTCCTCCTCAGAGGAGTCAGCGTGGGCGTGAGTCGAAGTCGTGGTGCCGAAGTCGAGGGCAAAACGTTGGTGGTGTCCTGAGGGCTCTGCGTGAGCAGAAGCGTAGCCAGAAGCATAGGTGGCGGCGGTATTTCTCAACCCAAAAGGGTACGGGGATGGCGCCATTGCCAGGCTTTGCTCCACCGAAGTCGACTCCTTAGGAGGTGGCAGGATAGAGCTTGATGACGGGGCATCGTCGTCCGCCACCGGTGTCTTTCCCTTGTCCAGGCTTAGGCTAGGCAGGTCCCCAACCAGGGACCTTGTGCCAACAGCTAGGCATGGGATACCGGTGGAGCGCGGTGCGCCGCCCTGAGCTTGCGCGGTGCCGGGGTGGCCCCGCTCGCGTTGTGCTTGGCGAGTGCGACGAGAGCAGCTACCCGGGCGTCGTCTGCGCCCGGGCTGCTGATGCGTGATGTTGTCGTCAGTCGGTGGGGCTCGGGGCATGAGGAGTACCATATCGTACTCACATCCTAGAGACATGAACTCTAGGTTGAACCAGATCACCATGCCGAGACGCAGTGGTCGTACGAGGTCTGCCATCCAGGACTCGTTAGGATGATGAAGCTGACACATAGGTTCCCCTACCTGGCGCGCCAACTGTCGGTGTTTCGGATTGGCGGGCTCTCAACCAACTAGTAAAAATGTACTGCATGCCCCTAATCCCGGATGGTGATGCAAAGAGACACAAGGTTTATACTGGTTCGGGCAATGGGTGCCCTACGTCCAGTCTGAGAGATCGATCTTGTATTCCTTGCATCGAAATGCTCGTAGTAGGGGGTTACAAGCAAGGCGAGAGAGGGAGCTAGTCCTAGGTCTCTGTGTGGAGCGGCGTGGATTGCTTGATATGTTGATCTCAGGCGGCGGGGAAGCGTGCGCGTTATAGAGTGTCGAGCGTGTGTTCGTCTACCTCGTGAACCCGGGTCCCCCTAGAAATGGCCCCGATCCCTCCCTTTTATAGTTGAAGGGGGGACAGGGGTGATACATGTGTTAACTACGCGGCGTCGTGCGAACAGAGGCGGCATGTCCGAGCCTTGTAGCATGTTACTGTGGCGGCATGGTTGATGGAGTGGTCCTGCCCTTGAAGTGCTGGAGCAACGCGACGGTCACATCCGATCCTGTGCGATGAGGGAGCTCCAGTGATAGCTTGACGCAGGGCCTGGCAAGCGACGTGCGGGTTGTTGTGTGTTGACCGCGTGAAGAGGCGAGGCTCAGTTGGTGCCGAGGCCGAGCCGTCGTGGGGGGGGGGGGGGCTCGACGGGCGCGAATCCTGAGGTTGCCGAGACCCTGAAGTAGACTCCAAGGCGTGGAGGGACCAGTTGGTCCTGTACACCGATTCCGAGGCTATAGTAACCCGAACTTGACTCCGCACGCCGCGTTGTTCCTGGAGTAGGGGTTAGGTAGCACAGTGCAGTACGGGCGCCGGTCGTGGGCACAGTACCGAACACAGCGGCCGGTAACCCCTGCCCTGTCCTGTCCTGGACGGTATGGTGCTGATGCGACTCCCCATCTCGTCGGCTGCTCCATTGTGTCGAGCTGTCGTCCGTCTGACGTCGCGGGAGTGGTTGGTCGCATCAATTGGACGCGACGCTCTGTTGGGGAGATCGGTCGAGGCAGAGGCGACGGGGTTATTGCCTGAGCCGGCTTCGAGCGAGACGGAGACTCGGCGTTTCGTCCGAGGCTATACGCGTGGGGCCTCGGGCGAGACGGAGAATCGGTTCCCCGGCCGAGGCCTTTCGCGCGAGACCTCGAGCGAGGCGGAAAATCGGTAGATCATCCGAGGCCTCTCGTGCGAGGCCCCGAGCGAGGCGGAGATTCGGTAGGCCGTCCGAGGCCTCCCGTGCGAGGCTTCTAGCGAGACGGAGAGTAGGTGGCCTCGGACATGACCGGGGTTTAGCCAATAGTTGTCTCTTGGCTTTGATTTTGACGGGGTCTAAGCGATTTTTTCGATTGTTGCTTAGGGACCTCTTCTCGTGGTACCCGACACTATTATTCCATAACCGTTTCCAAACAAATATAACCCGCTTATATGCTGCCGTTACCTCACACACGATTTGGGCCGAGCCCCTGCGCCTACACGGGTCAAGACCAAAATCCGCAACTCCACGCAGTCTCTAACTTCCACGCTCAGCCACTCTTCAGTCTCCTCCCGTGAGGAAGGCGTTTCCTGACACAAGGACCAATATCTCGGCCCGAATGCTCGCCTGTTTGGGCTGGCACGATCGGTTACTGTACATCAGATCCATTTATTGACAATGATAATTTATAGACAATGATAAAAAGCAAAGATGACCTAGAATGAAAAGTTCCCCTGTTTAATTAACATTGAAGCACCTTTTCTGATAAAATTAACATTGAAGCATCGCAACTATGTTCATGCTTTACTACGAGAACGTAAATGTTGCAGAAACAGGAATGTAAACGTTCCCCGTGTTCCCCGTTTGCGGCTGCTAAGCATCGGAGAACTCAAACGTCTACGAAGATGCTGCTCCCTGCTCCTGCTGTGTCACCTGCGCCAGAGATAGTTTCCCGACGAAGTTGGTCGAGAGGCTGCCGAGGAAGATGTCTCCGTTGAACTCCGTCACCGATGTGACGAAGTTGATCACCTTCCCTTCGGAGTCGTCGAGCACGCGGACGATGTTGCCATCCTCCGACACCTGAGCCACCATGGCTCCCTTTGCCGTTCCCATGCTCCACTCGAGGAGCCCGGGCAACGAAGCCACCACTCTCTTCGTGAATGTCCAGCGGGTGATGAAGTCCAGCCATGGCGACCTCAGCTGCATTTTGGACACCGGAAACTCAAAACTGTCATGTGATTCTGTTTGTGATAGGACGGTAGTTTGGATGATGGGGGAGCCGGGAGCCAGTGACCTGGAGGACGGCAATCCAGAAGTGGCCGTCTGACCCGAGACGAATGTTATCCGGACTCCCCGGAAGGTCGACGAACGTCTCTGCCGTGCCGGCCTTCTCCCCTTTCAGCCACACTTTCATGCACCTGAACCTGCGTGTTTTTTTTCCCCACAGCTGGTTGGTTCTTCATGCGATCGAGCACTGTATGATGATCCGAGTGAAGGTTCAGTTACCTGGTGGACTCGCAGACGACCACGAAGGCCTCGTCCCTCGGCAGGGCGACGCCGTTGGCGAAGCCGAGGCGGTCGAGCACGACGGACGTCTCCCCGCTGCGCGGGTCGTAACGGAGGAGGCGGCCGGTGGCGCTGGCCTCTATGAAGTCGTGGTACCACCTGTCGAAGCCGAACCTGGTGCTGGCGTCGCTGAAGTAGACCGTGCCGTCTGAGGCCTCGATCGCCGCGTCCGCGAACCTGGCGGCGGAAGGGCCGGCGGGCGGCGCACGGTCACGCGCATGGTGAGAAAAATCAGCTGTGACTTTACAGTTACGGAGCGGCACCGCACGATGTGATTTCGTCCGGAATTTGGGTTGGGATGCGATGCGAACCTGATGGTGGAGCCGTCGACCTCCGAAGCAAGAAGGGTCACTCCTTCCTCCCCGACTCTCAAAAGTCCCTGCTCAATCAGTTACAGTAATAATAACTAATATAGTAAATAAGTATTGTCAATTTTTTAAACAGGTGTTCTGTGCTCGTCTCATGCGTCTGTTGATCGTAACACGTAGAGTTGTTCTCTTTTCGTCCTACTAGAACTAACGACGCTAGCAAAGTACACCGATCTGTGGAGGTAGCTTACCTTGTCAGCGTCGCAGACGAGCATGGTGCTGTCGGCGGACGGCGTGATCCCGAGCAGCCCCGTGCCGCCGACGAAGCGCCACCGCTCCCAGGACCCGTTGTTCGGGTGCATCCGCTGCAGCCACCCGTCCCTGGTGGCCGTGTACACCGCCCCGCCCGCCGCCGCGTCCACGTACACGTCCTCCGGCGCGTCCAGCGCCCCTTCCCCCAGCTTCTCCAGCCTCTGCACGGCGCGCCGCAGTATTTTCCGCATGCACAGCGTCACGCACGAGCACGAATCGGCAAGAACAATGGACGGGCAACACGGATTTTTCTTTCGGGACGATTCGTTACCTGGAGTAGGTTGTTGGCGGGCGGAGTGGGCGGCGGCGGGGGCGACGGCACGGGCTGCACGGGGCAGTTGAGCGCGACGTGGGCCGCGAGCGACGCCACCGCGGCCAGCACGGCAGCGGCGGCGCCGAGGAGGCCAGGCGCCATGGTCACCACGACACCACGGCTCACCAGTTAATGCACAAGTGAGAGTTTGATACCACCTCAAAGCCTGGAGCGTAGATAGGATATGATCACGGCTGTTGGAGCCTTTTATCCTGGAAGGCTTGCCTGCCAGGCCAGCGATCGCAGCTCCAGGCGATCGAAATCCAACACCTGTGGACGCTGTCTGGCGTCAAAGCTGCCTGGGAGGCAGCATCCAAACACGCGCACGCCGACGTGTGGCCCGGGCTTGCACTTCACTTTCGGAAGCACAAAAAGAATCTAGAGCGGCCCAAATTCTTCTCCGTGGTTGAGATCTCAGTTTGCGCCGGATTCGCACGCGATAAGAGGACTGGTCCACTACAAGACAGAAGAGACTTCAGTAGCAGCCAAGAGCTGCGTCAGGGTCTCAGGGATGTGGCCCAGCGCTGCTGAAACACAGCGGTGAGAGCGGTGTGGTCTCTCGTTTCCGGTCGCCTGCACGAGCATCGGACTTTACTAGACTCGCATGCAGCTACAATCCAGCGCCAGCAGAGTTCCCCTCCCCCCTATACTAAATTTTAGCTATGTTGACATCTTTCTATCTCTTATCTCCCTTTTCTTCACATCATAAAAAACTTATGTGGCACAGTATAAGACAGTTGCAGATCAGACCGTTGCTGTTCTAACATGACTAGGTTGGGCGGCAACAAAAATGATTATATCTAACTAAAAACTAGCTAGTGATTGATTGTACGTGGATGTGCATAAATAATAAACATATATAAAAGAAGTACTATTTTCTTTTACACTGGCACAGAAAAGTTTGTAAACCGCCAGTGAAATTTGGAAGAAAAATATCTAGAAAAGCAGAATTAATATGACACAGAGAACTGCAACGATTTCGTAAATTGCTTTGGGGATCAAATGACGCTCATGATTTTTGAATGCTGAGATTTGTTTTAATTAGTTAGATTCATATAGGGTATAACCTCCCCTCTCTCATTTCCATTGACTACCAGTTATTCCAGTTACACTTTCTTTTTCTTTTTTTTTCTTTTTTTTTGATAAATATCAATTGCATTTTCCACGGCTGCCTTCACTTTAGAAAATGACAGCGTCATTGCCTGAACATCAAAGAAGAAGGAAGATTGGAAGTAGCATGTCGTCATACTGTCATTACTGTGGCTTATTTTCGGCGGGAAAAAATCTGATGCAAGACATTTACAAGTAATTGCTGCCTTCCTATGTCCCAAGATAACATAAATTTGACTCTATTTATAAAATATATTAACAATGTTTATATTTCCTAATATATTTATTATAAAAATATATTTCTTATTAATATAGCTATTATGCACCATTATTATTAATATATATTTGATCAAACTTTAAAAAGTTTTATGACTAAAAAACAAGATGTATAGTTATTTTATTTAGGATTAAGTCTATTTTTTGCACCTCAACTCTTGCCTTTATGGCTTTATCTAATTTTAACCACCAACTACAAAACTATCTAACTTTGGTACCGCAACTATCAAAACCATTTAATTTTAACCCTTGGGTCATATAAAAACTACTCAAAACCACCTTAGGGTCAAAATTGAACTATTTTGATAGTTGAGGAGCCAAAGTTAGACAAATATAAGAGTTGAGGGACCAAAAGTAGACTTAATGAAATACTTTAGTTTTTTAGATATTTGTGAAAGAAGTTTATATATTTAGATTTACTTATTGATAGATATTTATATGTATTAAAATATTTATCTACGCATTGTTGAATTTTTATGACAAAAAATTTTAAATTATCATAAACTAAACTTTGGTACCAAAAATTTTCAAAAAAACATAATCTTTCTCATTGATATCTACAATTTTGATTTGGGTGTTATTTCTACATATGAGTTTGTTTGAACAATTCAAAAGATTTGAACTTCAAGATATGAGAACTTCAAATAGAATTTTGGGACCGTAAATGGTTTCAAATGAAACAGCCGTCAGATAAGTTGTAGATTTCTTCAGGATCAACAAATTTAGTGTTGGTAGCTTCTTCATTCGAGTTTATTTGAACAATTTTAAAAATTGCATTTCAAAATATGAAAACTTCGAACCGAATTTTGGGACCATAAATGATTTTAAATGAAAAATATGCCAATTACAAAGTTGTATATCTCATCAAGATCTACAACTTTGGTTTTGGTCATTTCTCCATCCAAGTTTGTTCGAATAATTCGAAGAGAAATCAAATTTCAAGATATAAGAACTTCAAACATAATTTTGGGACCGTAAATGATTTTAAATGAAAAAAATTCATCAACTAATAGTTATGGTCATTTCTTCATCTGAGTTTGTTTGAATAATTTAAAAATATTGCTATTTTAATTATAGATTGTATTTTAAATAAATTTGGATTCATATTCAAAACAAAAAAAATCAATAAAGTGTATATAAATATTTTAATACATATAAATATTTGTCAATAGGTAGATCTAAGAATACAAAAAAATTGTAAGTAACTAAAAACTGAAAGTACTTGATTAAGTCTATTTTTGGCCCTTAACTCTTGCAGATGTCTAACTTTAGCACCTAAACTTAAAAAACTGTTCAATTTTGATCCCCGAGACGGTTTTGAGTGATTTTCGGACGGCTCAAAGTCAAAATTAAACGATTTTTATAGTGGAGATGCTAAAGTTAGAAGGGTTTAGAGTTGTGGGTTTAAATTAGATAAAAACGAAATTGATGGGCTAGAAATAAACTTATTTCTTTTATTTATGACGGAGGGAGTACAGCGGGCGGCTGCTGCTGGCGCATTGAGCTGCTACAACCGGAAGTCCGGACCGGCTGCCTCTGCAAACTGCAGCGAACAGGCCCGATCAGTCTACTGCCTCGACCAAGCCATCTGTTGTTTGACGGAGAAAACCGAAAAGTGACAAACAATATTGATGATCGGTCTGGATTTCGATGGCATACCTTCGTTCCGTTCCATCACTCTTTCAGTTGCAGAATGGTGACATGATGAATTGACATGTTCGCATAAGCCATGACTGAAAGTACTTGTTGACTGATTTATTATGAGAAAAATTATTATTCATTAACTTAAAAAATACAGCTTATAAGCCAACATGACGAATAATGATTGCACGACCCAAGGCATCCGAGACCGAGAAAGTCTGATCATTTTGGCCATTAGCAGCGTACGCCAGCGTGAGGGGTCCTCTATCGTAGCACCGGCGGAGCTTACACGTAGGTCAAAGAGGGCCATGGCCCTCCTGGCTGATTGAAAACTTCTATAAGGCCAGTCTCGACGAAGAGTTTCATGATATTGTTTACCAGACTGTCATGTCATGTGAAATAAAATAAAACTTAGAATGAAACAACCACTCTAGTTTCATTCAATTGTTTTATAGGTATTTAATTTCAAGACTCATAGAGAGTTGGTAATCGTGACAAGAGAGTTTCATCTAGATAAAACCCATTTCTTCTCTCTTTCTTAAATACACTGTCATGTCATCAAAAATAACTATGTGGCAACCTATTTAATGCAAATAAAACTCAAATGAAACTCCCACTGAGACTGGCCTAAGTAGCTATTAAACCAGTGATTAAAATCAATGAATATGCATATTAAGAAAAGAAATTAAAGCTAATAAGGGACATAGCTATAGTGCACCGCTTCAAGAGTGCCGATGAAAACGTTCCAACAACGGTCTCCAATTTGTGATAGACCGGTTTCGTTGCCATATTGCATGTTGGCGCGCGAAATTGATCACACAATACCACGATAACTATCGATGGGCGACGCAACTAATTTTGAAGACAAACTAGGAAAGGGGTTCCTCATCACTTTTGTGCCACAAAAGAGCAAAGATTACCACTGCCTGTTCGCTTGTTCGTAAACGATCGTAAATTTTCAGTCAGGAACATTGTTTTTCTCTCACACCAAACCGACCAACAGTAAATAATCCACGATACGATACGGCCTCCCGAACAGGCTGCCAATCCCTAATGGAGATTAGAGTTTAACATATACTATTGTACGTCCTAAGTAGAAATATATATATATATATACTATTGAAAAAATAATAGATTGACAATGTCGATTGGCTGGAGGGTTCAATCGGCCATGTACCCGGTGTTTATAATGATATGTCACGGTCTCTGGCCAGCTGTATCCGGCCAGGATTCTAAATTGGAATACATGCATGTTCGGTCGTATCAACCGGAAAAATCCAATGGCTAGATGTAAACAGCTCAATTACAGTTTTCTCCAATAATCTATTGTTCTGCACGCACCAATCAATCTAAATAGAATATTCCTAACCCTTAATTAGTTGGCCATCTTAGTCTGAATACAACAACTTCAAACCCTTGGTTGATCCAGCCGATCAATTGATTTGTGCAAAATACTTCCCTGATCACATACACAATTTTTCCTTCTATATGTTTAGTCCGGCCCTTCAGTATGAAGATGTCAATTGCGGTAATGTCCTAAGCCTCTTTGGCTCTTGCACATCCTGTCCAGCGCTAGCACCTGCTATTCCTAAAGACGGTACATGTTCTGTCGGGCCTGTTCGTTTCAATTTATCGGCTTATCAACCAGAATCAACAGTATTTTTCTCTCACAACAAAATAGTTTCAGCCGACTTATCAGCCGGCTTTAATACCAGCCAAACAGGCCCAGATCTGGTTGTCTCCTGCTGCTTCTATTATATTAATTAACTAATAGATCGATACAAAATAATGATTACCAACCGAATTAGCTCCTTGACAAATTAGGACCCATTTGGGTTATCTCCTCTAAACTTTAGAGCTAAAGCTCCAAATAGGGATCTAAATTAGCTCTAAACTTTTGGCCTACCTCCCATTAGAGCATTAGAGCATCTCGAAGACCTTTCTAAAATCTATTATTTAAATCATCATTCAAAGAGTTATTTGAGTTAAAATCGCTTTCGGTATCTTTATAGCCTCCAACATCTTTTTCTATATCTCGTGCACAGTACGTATAGAAAGTCATCATCGCTCTCCATTTTTAGCTAGCGAGAAATCCAGAATAGAGAATGTCTATATTTAGGTATCAAATTGAGGAGGTTGTTGGAGGCTATTTTTCATCAAAATCTCCAATCCTGTAAATTAGAAAATATATAAAGAGTCTCTTGGAGATGCTCTACCTCAAAACCGAGCTAAAGTGCTTTACAGTTTTTAGATCTCTAAAGTTTGGAGGAGAGGATCCAAACATACCCTTAAACCGGCTAATCAAAATATTTCTCAGCTAACAAACAAACAAGCCATAGCTAAAGCCAAATTTACTAACAAACTCGGCCAGCCAAATTATGCTATGAACACTGCCATGCCTTCAGGCCATCCATCCCTAGACGCAACGTCGCGATCGCGCGCGGATCGTAGGTGAGGAACGAACGGAGAACGTACGTGAAGGCTTAGGTTGATGCGCCGAGGGCCAGGTAAATATCGAGATCGAGGGGAACATGCTGGGTTTGTTGGACCCCGGTGGTGGTGGCCTGGTGCCCTCGTGGGCGTGTGGTACGACGTGGACAGGACAGCGGGAGGACGACGACGAAGCGGCGGCGGCACGCCTGGCGACTCCGATTCTGCACGTACGTCTGGTCCAGATGTGTGCTGTGTGGATCCGGAGTGTGGTGGAACTCGTGGACCGCCCGTGAAGTTGAAGCTCTGCTTCATCTCCGCCATCATGCTGCGAGGGGGCAGTGGAAAGCCTGGTTCCGTCGTCTTGAGGAATGGCCACCGTCATCGGCAAAGAAATTTTTACAAGTTGCAAGGTGATAAAGCACACTTTGAAACTAAAGGCCGAGGACATTGCACTTCGAACGGGCCAAGCCCAATAAGCACAGTGTTACCGACGAGACAGCGGGCTCGTTTTGAAGCTGTCATGGGCCGCCCAGTTATCCGTGTCCCGCGGACGCCGCTCCACTAGGGCACCGGCCATCCGCCAAGTCAGTCAGGCAGGCCTGACGCCTTCACGCTGCCCGTTATTCCATGACCGCTTCGGTCCGCACCGCCCAGAGCGCAGAGCCTCGGCCCCGGGCCCCGGGCCCCGGCCACACGCGCGCGCGCGGACCGCGGACCCTTCCCAGTTCCCAATCCCGCGCCGTCCGTGCGTGCCGACGCGGCACCACCCCACGGCATCCGGGGCCGGCGGACGGCCGGGCCAGTTCCTGCTGCGCGCCTGCGCCGCCCGTTACAGCGTAGTACTACGATGCGTGGGCGTGGCCCGCTGACAATAAACAAAGGATGAGACCCCACCGGCCTGTTCCGTTGTTTATGCTTCGGGGCTCGCGGGTGTCGCTCGCTCGTGCGCGCGGATGCGACGTCACTTGCTTCATTCACCGTTGCGTGCGTACGTGTTGCACGAGTGAGATGACCGCGGAAGTAAACTAGTTCGCGATATTAAAATTTGGGACCATTGGATCGATAGAATACATGGTGTGTGAACGCCGCTGGCCGTGCCGACTTCTTCCTTGCAAGCAACGCCTCGGCCCTCGCGTACGTGCGTTTACGAGCTGCCTTTGCCTGGTGCCTATGCCTACCTGATGATCTACCACGCACCCCGGATGGCCACATTTCACGCTGGACGGACATCCTGTTCGCTTGATCGTATCAGCTAAGTTTATCGATCATGATATAGTGTTTTTCTCTTACAATAAAATAGCATCAGTTGGCTTATAAGTTACAGAAACGATTAAACGAACAGGTGTTTGCTCGGCTCAGGGCCCAAGTAACACATGGTCTACCTTTAACGTTGTGGCCCAGTTTATGAGCACCCTGAATATAAAACGTTAGTGATTTCTTTTACTGCTCACAGTTAACACCACCACCCCTAGCTACATTCCTCCTCAACGAGCCGCAATTTGCTCATTGTTGATCGCCTCTATGATTTTATGTATGGTTAGTATGAGTAATACTGACATCTAAAACGTTCTTTAACAGTGCTCAGACAATGACCTTAACATAGAAGGTACTAGTTTAACACTAACTATATACATGGGAATTATTATGTTTTCTAGGTGGCATGTCAAATGGAGAATTTAGGCTTTTATACCAACAACATGTAAGGATTTTTCTCTTCTTTATTGGTCTACTAGTACATGGAAGTTTTCTTCCTTAAGAAATGTGTTTCATCGTATTCCACCAGACCCTACCAATGTCCAATCGCCGAGCAATACCGTTACGTGTACAGCCTTCTACTTACTTAATTGATTGATGGGTCGAATAAAGTCGTCATTGAAAATACATACGGTAGTGCGCCACGGTGCCGTCCTGTGCAGAACCTTTCGACTATAGTACGCGACTACATTAAACAACAGCGCGATAAGACCAGTGCCGTGCTTTCGTCGGGCAAGCAAACCCCGGCGCACGAAACGGCCGCGGCCGCAGAGAGACGTCACGGACTCACGGTAGGAAAGAAGCGACCTCGGCGGCCCACTTGGCGACACCTGCCCCACCCGGGCCGCGTCCCGTGGCCCCCGTCCGACGTGGCCGGAAGCGGCGGGCCCCGCTCCATAATTCACGCCCAGCCCACGTTAAAAGCCAGCGCCGATTGCCAATCACGCGCTCACGGGGAGGGGAGTAGAAGTAGATGGAAGCAGGCGGCGGCGGCGGCCACGACCGGCAGCTCGGCATCGTAACAGCAGCCGATGGCGATGAGCCGCCGATCTGATCTGTAATCTGTTCCTAGGCGCGCGCGTGTCCCCTGAGGCGGGAGCTCTGGAGGCCATGGAGAGGGAGCCAGTCGAGGGGGAGGAAGAGGAAGAGGAGGAGGTGGCGTGCGAGTGCTGCGGCTTCACGGAGGAGTGCACGGCGCCGTACATCGCGGGCGTGCGCGCGCGGTACGGCGGGCGGTGGATCTGCGGCCTGTGCGGGGACGCGGTCGGCGAGGAGCTCGGGCGCGCGTCCCCTCCCATCTCCCCCGCCGAGGCGCTGGACCGCCACGCCTGCGTCTGCCGCGGGGCGTCCGCGCCGCCGTCGCCCGCGGGCAGCCCCGACGACCTCATCGCCGCGCTGCGCCTGCTCCTGCGCCGCAGGCTCGGGTCCCCGCCGCCACCGGCGCCCAGGAAGGCGCGCTCCACGCCGAGCAGCCCGAGGCGCGATGCCGCCCCCGGCGGCATCTCCGTCGTCGCGGCCGTGGCCAAGGGGGCTGCCGGAAGCTCGCTGGCGCGCACGGGGAGCTGCTTCGCCGCGCTCGTCGAATGAGGAAGAAATCGAAGATGCTTGATGCAGAGGGAAAAACTGGGTAGTCTCTTTTGCCTTCAGTGGGTATTTCTTCTTGTTTCTCTCTACGGAGGAGTACGTAGGTAGTACTAGCTAGCAGTTACTACCAGGATTAAGATCAATAAACATGTATATATGGGGAGGAAGATCCACGAACTGTAATATTATTATTATAAATAGTTCTATGAGGAAAGGAAGTAATTCCATGTTTTTCTCAGGTACGGATCAGTGAATGTACATTACTTCTGGTTTCTGCTTCATTTGTGATTCTGCTCCTCCGCTTTCTCGAACGCAATATTCTGCTTCTGCGCTCGTTGTTGCGCTTCTGCATAAGAATCGTTGAAACACAATAATGTACTGTTGCTTGTATGCACAAGTCAGGTGTTGATTTCAGCTTCTGCATAAGCTTTAGCTTGAAGGATGCGATGATCTCTGGTCCCAAACCGAGAGCAAGCATCCAAAACGGGCGACGATTTCAGAGTCTTTGCATGATTGCACCGGATCGTGCTGATCCTTCCGTCAGGCACGAAAACTGCGGAATCTATACGGAGACGAACGGGTACTGCACAGCGACGCGTCACTAGTTTTTCAGCGCGCATGATCCACGCGGGCGGTCTCGCTGACGCTGATCGCGGAAATCGCTGTCCGTGCATCGCGCGTCGAGCTACTAGCTGCCTAGAGCCAGTCTCCAAGCTCGCAATCCAATCCTCCAATCCGTGCAGTGCAGTGGTACAGTGCTCCGCTACTGCCATCTCGATCGTTCCTTACAGTACTGTTTAGGGTATCTTTGGCAAGGTTTATGTTGGCTTCGGCTTCATCTATTTTGCGCAAATCGAGGCACTGTAGCGTGAAGCCGTTTTGTAAGTCGGGGTTAAAATAAACTAGAAGCCGGAAAAAGCTAATTTTTCTGGCTTCACCGGTGAAGCCGTTTTGGATGAGCCGTGGCAAATGAGGCTTTACTCAAGATCAATTTCTAGATTCGCAAGTAAAAAAAAAGGTTATAATCAATTTATATACCAATATTTATGACACCGATTAATTTTATAGATGATTATTTGTGGTCGTAAATATTAGTGTTTTTAATAATTTTGGTCAGTTTTAAAAAGTTTGATTTATGATAATTTCAATGTTGATTTGTTTAGAGGCAGAGGAGTACTGCACTGTCTTTATCTTCTCAGTCAGATCTTTCGTCCAAAATTAGCGGCTAATCTGTCGGCATTAGCGAAGATGCTGGAAACCGCGCAAATCTGTCCGGTTCGGCCGAAACGTATCGTGCTACGGACGAGCATGCTGACTAGCATTAAACGTTTTTTTCTTCTTTCAAAACAAAGTACTCCTACTCCTCATGTTCACACACGCTGCTGGCATTAATTAGGAAGACTTGAAATATCCCGGGGTCAGTCGTCAAGTGCACCCATCGAAATCTTATCCCAGCGTCATCTTCATCGCAACGTTAATTAGGCATTACTTATTACTGGCCAGTCTATTCGTCCTCCAGCTAGTGCGCCAAGATTCGTGCACTAGAGGAGGCTTGGCATGGAAGCACCGTGACAGTTTCCAAATATATTGCGTAACTTTGCGGTATGACGAGAATCTTTGGCTTTGGTCTTATCACCGCGTGTGATAACGGCGGTGATGGTACTTAAAAGTGAGACGCTGACGATGATTAGTTCCCTATGGTGGCTGCTCCGATGGATCCATATCAGCACGGCCCCTCTAGGTGATGTGGACTGAGAATCCATATCAAAGGGACGGATTGGAATAATCCGTGGTGGCAAATATTTGTTTACATGTATCCTTCTCACCAAAATCGTGATTTATGAACAGCAATACAGTCAGTGGCGGAGAGTGGCGTCAAACAAAGGAGGGGCTAATTCATCTTGCCTCTAACTTCTAGCTACTACAGACTGCCTGTGTTCTTAGGGGGTGTTTGGTTCCTACGAAAAAATTTTAGTCCCTGTCCCATTGGATGTTTGGACATATGCATGAAGTATTAAATATAGACGAAAAAAATAACTAATTGCACAGATTGTGGCTAATTTGCGAGACGAATTTTTTAAGCCTAATTAGTCCATGATTTGACAATGTGGTGCTACAGTAAATATGTGCTAATGACGGATTAATTAGGCTTAATAAATTCGTCTCGTAAATTAGTCTCCATCTATATAATTAGTTTTATAATTAACTCATATTTAGTTCTCCTAAATAGCATCCGAACGTCCGATGTGATATGGACTAAAATTTAGTCCATGGAACCAAACACCCCCTTAGTTAAATATTTTTCTTCTCTCTATCGCATGAAACAATGAATGCATTCACATGAATAACAGTGGAGCGTAGTCAAGCAAGGGGCTGATGATCACTCCTACCAGTCTACCACCACAGGTAGTACCACTGTTGGCTCGGCCTGTTTAGTTTCTAAAAAGTTTTCTAAAAAGGGCTACAGTAGTTATCATATCGAATTTTGCGATACGTGCATGGAGCATTAAATATAGACGAAAAAAACTAATTACACAATTTAGTTGAAAATTACGAGACGAACATTTTGAGTCTAATTAATCTATGATTGAACACTAATTATCAAATAAAAACGAAAGTGCTACCATAGCCAAACTCCCAAATTTCCTGAACTAAACACAGCCGGCCCGAGGGACAAGTGGACAGAGACGCGACTGTTGCGGAGGAAACGGCAGCGTCCATAGCAACAGCACTGGTGTACTGTGACCGCAGGCTGTGGCCTCCTCTCCTCAGCTTGCCCTCACGGGCCAGGCGCCACCATGTGTGCTCGTAGTGGCGCGCCAGCACGTGTCAGCAGTCAAAAGGAACCTTTGCAAAGAGATGATCGATCTCACTGACAGGTGTCTGTCTGGGCTCAACACACGCAAACCCTAAACCCTAAACGCTAAAAAGACTGAGCACCCTCGTCACTCGTCAGGTGTCTGTCTGGGCTCAACACACGCAAAGCTTCCGCTGCTCCTCGCCCCACCCAACGCGGCGGCCGGCGGGTTCGTCGCGGACTTTCAGCTCCCGTGATCCGTGATTGAAACCTCAGCTCACGCCGCACGTGTTTGGGCCGTCGAAACAATGGAGCCGATTCGCTGTTTTCTGAAAGATTGCCTGCTGCTGCTGCTCTGCTGCCGCACGCCTGCATATCAGCACAAGGGCACTCGATGCGCCACCTTCCCTCGAGTCTACTGTGGGCGTCTCTACCGTGTTGCTGCCCGAGCGCTGGCTGTCATCCATCGTGCTCGCAGATCAGCAAATTGTGCAACGGGGCTGTAGACTGATCACGACTGAAAGAGACCCTTTTTTGAAAACGTATACAGAAAGGGAGTGAGAGAGACTCAGAGAAAGCAACGTTTATAATCAATTTGACTCGTTCTACTGCATGACCAACGCATAAACGCCGAGAGATGTAAGCATCAGCGTAACTGTGTCGCGCCTGGCAAGCTTTGATCTCAAGGAAATGCTCATCACGCCACGCAAGGTACGGTTGCGTGCTGTAGGTGTCGATCAGAAGAGGAATTAGGAATCGCCTTCAGCGTCCAAGCTTCGTGAATCTTGCGGCAGATCGGAAGGTCCAAAAGGTTTTCAGGTTCAAACCTTTCCAAGAGACAGTAGCCGTAACTAGTAGTAATCACTACTAGATCAAAAGCCATCCAAGATCTATAACTTGCGGCTCTGTTCGGCAGGGACTTATGACTGCTTGTGGCTGATTTATAGAGCTATTCCTATGACTAAAAAAGTAGGGCTAATTCTGACTTATAAGCTCAAGCGAACAGAGCCGAGTGCTGAAAGCATGTTAGAGTAAAGATTATGTACAAGTACAAGTCACCAGAAAGCAAACATGAACACCACGAGGCACGCGCTCTAAGCTATTTTAGAGCAGCGTATCCATGGCAAAACTGGCAGGGAGGCCACTGACCTCAAGTAGCAGAGCATGAGGATGACACCATGATTTAGATAAACGGGTAGCTTCATCTGATGTAGGCGACATGGCCGAACTTGGCCACCGGGATCGAGCGCTCGAACTTGGCCCTGATCATCACGGCCACCTCGCTCAAGAGCACCTTCACGCCGCTCGCAAGGCCAGCCTGCGCCGTCGACCGCCGCTTCCCTGCCTTCGCTGCCGTCGCTGAACCGGCAAGGTCGTCACGATCGTCATCAGCCGCGACGACCTTTACCACCGCTTCGTTAAGCCAAGGCAGCAGCTGCAACTTTGAGAGCGCCGTCTCCGCGCCGCCATCGCCATGGGAGAGGCGCCCTGCAGATGATCTAGTGCTAGCACCATCCATTTCGACCGGGCGCCCGATCACAGCGTGTGCATGCCTGATGTGTCTCTGCGGAGTGTGGACTGCAGGGGAGAGCAGCGCCAGCGCCAGTTTATTTATGGACGAAGCGCGCCTGACGCGATGCAGGAGGAGGTGGCTGGTGCATGGGTGCAGCCGTGCAGGGCAGACGAGGACGAGGCCAATGGCGTTCGGACGTCGGCGCCGTGCCGGGTCGTCCGGCTGCATGCGAGACCCGGACAGCGACGTGGGAGATGTAAACAATGCGCGTTTCTCGGCGCGTTTCTCGGTGCGTCTCTCGATCGCTGAAATCAGCGATCGGTTCTGAGCTATAAACAATGCGTGTCATCAAATGCGTATCAAGATTCCTCTAAAAAAAATGTATCAAGATTCAAGAGCTGACGGACGTCATCTGGATAACTACAAGACAGCTGAAAGTTGTTCAACAGCGTCTGTTTAGAAATTGTTCAACTAAACTCGTCTTTTTTAATAAAGAGAAGGAAAAAAAAAAGGTTAGAGTTAAATGCACCAGAGGTCCATTAACTTAGGAGGTTTCGGTTAGGTCCATCAACTTCTAAAGTGACTTTTTGGGTCATAAACTTTGTACGCCGTATCATCTAGTTCCATACCTCTCCACGTTGGCTTCTCGTGCTGACGTGGCATGATGCCGTGGCCATACAGGCCAGCCGTAGCCCCTTGGGCGTGCGAGCAGAAGCCGGTGGACGGCGCCGCGCCACTCCACTTTGCAAGCTTGTATCTCTCCAACCAGATCGAATTAGACTTTGCCACTTTAAGCAAAGTTGGAGATCTCGCGTAGCTCTACAATATTTGTTACTCCCTCTTGTGCCAAAACTAAACGGATTCAGAGTTAAGAGGGGACAAAGACTCCGTGTATTTTTGCGGTAGTATTGGTTAGAACTGAGAAACGAATGGTGTCGTGGCCAACCACAGGCAGGAGAGCGACGCCGCGTGTCTCCTCTGTGCTGCCCTCGCTTGCGGCCTGCTCCAAGAAAGCCCTGGCCACCAGCGTCTCAGGGTGGCAGTCGCCGCAGGCTACCTCTAGGAGGCCAATCGTCCGACAGGCAGTGGTCATCGGCGATGGTGCGCTCTCCGGCCCTCAGCATAATCATTGCCCGCATCACGAGGAGCTTCGCCCTCGCTTGGGCGAGCTCCCTGTATACCTTCGGGTCGATCGCCACGTACTTGCGATCGTTAATCCGGCGAGGCGCGTCGATGTACAAGTCCTCGGCCTAGAGGACGACGTCGGTGGCTTCCTGGAGCAGCTCGAGCGCGGTGCCATACGCAGAGTACCCAGTCACACAGCGTGCGGCGAGCGGAAGCGTGGAGCGCATGATGAACCGCGCGAGCTCCGGCGGCGGCAGCTCCACTGACAGGTCAGGCACCTCGAACCTGAAAAGAGACAGGCACGCCGCCATGTGTGGTCGTCGGCGTGTTGCGCCGCGCCCCACCCTGCTCGTCGATGGTCTCCATAACGACACGGGCGACTCGGCCGGAGCCGATCTTGCGGCCGAAGGTCCAGAACACGCCGTGCACGGAGACACACCCGGCCCGCGTGCTCCGCCGGGCGATCCCAAGGCGCAGCAGCATCGCCAGCGTGTTCTGCTCGACGCGGCCGGTTTCCAGTGGCGCGCGCGGCGAGGTGCAGCGTCGTCGGAGCTCGCGCGTCAAGCGCTTCCACGACGTCTTCCTGGCCATGCACGCGCAGGCGGCATGTATCAGCATCGCCGTCGGGATCGACACCGATGCGAAGAAGCTGCTGGCCTCAAGCAGCCTCTCGGCTACCTTGCCGAGCCCAGTGGGTGTCTCCCAGCGTAGCTGTAACACCTCGGGTGTTAGCCTTGCATAACTTGACTTGCATAACATGAGCATGAGCATCAAGCATTCATAAACAAGCATTTACAATTGAAACATTGGATTGAAACATCTGAAACACTTGCTTGTTATCACATGTTTCCTTGAATATATGCAACTTTTCTCATTATTTCATGTCTCCATGTGTATATGCATATGATCATGAGTGTACACATGTACTTGGTGGATGTGAGTCACCCAAACATGTAGCAACACCTAGGTTAGCAAATAGGACTTTGTTCATGGTCACCTTTCATGAACCAACACTTAAGCTTTCATGTGATTAAACTAAATAGCACTATGAGTGACTAATACATGAAATGATTGTATGACCTTACAATTAGCCTAAACATGTTTAGAGTATCATTATGAACAACTTTGATATTCATGGTTAGGGGTAATTAGGTCATTAAGCCATGCTTTGAAGTGTATCATCATTTAAATGTGACATGTTTAACCAAATTTGAACTAGGTGTTAGAGACCTTGCATAGAGAAGATCACTAAAGCAAAGTTGTAGTATTTGCTATAAGGAACTAACTTTTATTTTTGGATCATTAACTGATTTAGCTCCTAACACGTGTGAAAATGGATCACAAAAATCAGTAAAATCAACATTTCAACACATGAAATTTTCCTAAGTCATATCGACTGACAGCCTGACAGGCCGACCTTGGTCATGATTTTACTCTGTTTCAGTTGCGAATTTGAGCATGATTCCTTAACCAAAGTTGTAGCTGGTACATAGGACTACACGAGTTGTGTAGATCGTTTGCACTTTGGAGCTTCGGTTTAGCAGATAAATCGTCGTGTAAACTCGCTGTCAGGCTCGGCTTCGGAGTTGACTGTCTAACTGAATCGCTCGGCACAGTGGCCGACCATCGCCAGGACAGAGCCGCCACGTGGAGGTCGCGTTGGTCGCGCATCGCCATTGCCCTGACCGCGCAGGCCACGACGCGCCTGAGCGTGGCATTACCACCCCAGCACCCGCCCGCACTCAGCCGCGCCTCCATTTCGCATTTCCTGGCTCTCCTTCGCCATTCATAGCGCCCGCAGTAGCTTCCACCGGCGTCTCACCATTGACCCGCACCTCCGCCCTGCCATTGGCGCCGCCGTAGTCTCTAGCTCCGACAAGAGGTCCCACCAAGTAGTGCAACGTGTGCGCAAGGTCGAGTAGATCATCGTGTGATGATGTCACCGCCGGTAAGTTCGCCGTCGGCGAGCTTTGGCCGCGCCACCATAGCGCAGCGTAGCGACTCTGTTCTTGTCTCACTGACGCATGGGTCCTCTGACCAACGGGTCCCACCAGTCAGCGGCAGTGAGAGTATAGGCTAGTTCAAATATTCCAGATTTTGAATTGTTTTGTGATTTTTATATCTCCAGTTTGGTAGCTTCAAAATTGTGCAATAAACTGTGTAGTGTTCCTTAGGAAGTGTAGTATTTAAGAAAAAATTATTCTTGACATTTACAGTAGAAATTTTGGGAGATTTAAATAGAGATTTGAAATGTGTTTTTGAATACATGCAAACTTGTTTATTTTATATCTAGAGTTCCTGTGCTCCAAACATTATGAAATTTTTGTGGTAAGCTAGTCTTAACATATATGAGCTCTGATAAAAATTTGAGGATCAGTACATGTGTAGATTTGTAGTTATAGATTTTTATTTTATAAATAGTGAATCCTTGTATGAATTTTTATAAATTATTTATGAATCCATTATTCATGAAATTTGTTGGGGGATATCCTAGTACCTTAAGGATGCTAAGAAAAATAGGAAATCTGTTGCTTGACACTTTTCACTAGGGTTTTCTATTTTTGCTAATTGTAAGCCTTTCTATCTTGTCCTTTTTGTATAGAATGTTTTACTATATAAAATGGCATGAAACTTTTACAGTAGTCCTTTGATAGCATTAGTAAGGCACTGTAAATTTTTAAGAATTTTTGATACACATTTGATATATATTTATTATTTAACCTATGTATCTAAATAAAATAATAAAGGCATATAAAGAAATAGTTTGGGCTTCACCATTAGGTTTTCTTGAGTGTATTTGGTATGCTTAAACTGTTGGTAGACTTTGTGTTGTCAAACTTTGAATGATTACATGAAGTAGAAGTATTGTTACTTTGTAATGCAAATTGGAAGGATTCCAGACAGATTCTGGAGTTGGATAAGTTGCATGTTAAAAATGATGTTTGCTATAAAAATGGTTAATAATAAAGTTGTAGGTAATTTTATAAACTTTCCAGAAAGTCCAGGATCACTGCATTTGGATAATTAGAACTCCAGTTATGAGTAAAATAAGTAGCTACTGTTTGTGAAATAGTTGATGAGTTGTTAAAGTAGTTAATTGCTTAATCAAGAAGAGATATGCACCTATTCAGTAGAACATGATGCACTTGTTAACATATAAGCATTCGCAATATCTTATGCCATATTTATGCATCTAGAATCGGATGAAGAAATAACGTTGCTGGAATTCGACGAGATAGAGGAAGGGGACCAGCAGGAGAATCCTCAAGTTGCAGCTCCCGAAGGCGTGGAGCAGAATCCTGAAGAGCTTCCAGAGTGTCCTGACCACCGCCCCACTTCCTTTCTGCGAGGCAAGCTCCGAAGCATTCTAAGTCTCCTAGTATTTTATAAATGATTACTTAAGTATTTATGATTGATGCATTAGGTTATAAGTGTTGAATGGAACCACTTGATGCATATAAATTCCTTGTCCAGATATTACACCTTTAACCGGTATAGGTCCAGGATCGAATATATGCTTAGCCATGCTTAGACCGGTAGAAGTCGGGTGATATCCTGTCACCTACGAGATATAGGTGGATGCCGGAGCACGATTGGCTATATTTGCTATCGTGGAACAGAATCATGGGGTAAAAGAAAATCGAGACCGGGTGAGATGTTGATAGAGAAGCAACAAGATATGGAGATCTTGGGTGTGGATCTATCCCCGTCTGTATTGATTAAGGACCATACCATTGTTGGTGCTTCTAACAAGATTGAACGCATGCCTCTCACTTAGCTGGCCGAATAACTCGTTCCGACCGCGAAGCCAAGTAATTCAACTCAGACCGGGACCCGTTCTGTTGTGCGCTCCTTCCGGGAAACGATTGGACTGAGCCCAAGGGCAGGCTAGGCCTGAACGTCCTGGCATCTGGTGTTCCAGATTGTGCGGCGCGGTACTGACCCGCAAAATGTGAACCTAGGTTGTACCAAAGGTGACCTAAGGCTGCCTTCGCGCGGTATGCCTGGGTTTATGTTAGGAATAAATTTCTAGCTAGTTGCAATCGATTCGAACCGCCATCTCTCCCAGATAGTGAGAAACTTGGCTAGTCCCAACATCGTAGTAACTGTGTTATGGAATATGATGGTTTGAATGAATATGGAAGTACAATACCTGTTATGGTTACTATTATATGCTTTTAAATGATATACCACATGTTTGGCACAGGATAGTTGCTAATCTAGAGATGGATAGTCATAATTAATTGATAAAGGAATCCTAATTGTACAACTAAGTCAATTGCCTTTATGCAAAATATTGTCAAGTTATCCCCACTTATACAACCTTGCATAATCCTTAGAGTCATTTTATTTCTGGTTTATGACGAGTAAGTCTAGCTGAGTACCTTCTCGTACTTAGGGTTTTATTTCTCATTATTGCAGATGGCACTATGTATCATGGTTATTGCCAGAGTTGCTTCTATCCCACCATGGATGAGGAGTAAGCCTTGGGCAGGCTTCTTTATTAATCCATGTCTTTGCTTTTGTGGACTGTGATCCTACTTGACACTGTATCAACTATGTTGGAAACTTTATTTTTGAACTTAATTGCTTTTGCTTTATCTATCAAACTCGGTTTGTAATAACTTTTATTCGTACTCTGATGATGAAATATATCTGTGAACTTTATGTAATATGTGGCATGTATGTTGAATCATGTATGATCTTGGTTGTTGTAAATCGTTTATCGAGACCCGTCGTGGTACTCGATGGACTACCGGGTTTATATGGATTCAAGTATGATAGTGTGACCGCTTGCGGGCTGCCATCGTACTTGTACTCTTATAAATTGGTCGGTTCTACGATAGCTGGTATCAGAGCAAGATTCAACATTAATTATCACATGTATATTTAAAACAAAAGTTTTTGTTTCCAAAAAAACCCTTCTCTAGCAACTAATAGTTACATTATAGTATTTGAAATCTAAAGTATGCCAATGATCACTTTCCTTATGCCCAAATTAAGGACTATTAGGTGGCTATTTAAGTACTAACATGGGGGTTTTTTACTTCGTCGTCCATACGGCGTGCTATTGTATGGATGCCATTCACTTGAGTGGTAATCTATGGATCAAATGCCTCTACGCCATGGTAAGATGATAAGTGACATGACCGTATGATGTGAGCATGCGGTCGGGGAGAGATAGTTTTGGTACGGCTATGTATGCATGCTTGCATGTGTATATGGTACGTATTTAATTGTGGGTTTAAATTATTATCGGGTAGATTGATACGGAAGTATATGTATGGGTATACATATATGGAAATATTTACAATTACATTCTGCATATTTCATTATGGGTTTAGGGATGAAATGAAATTTTATGCAGGTACACTAACAACGAAACGTGTAGCTCGACTAGTTACACTATATATGAGAGAACATATGTATGCCACCGTGTCTACCGTTAGAAACAAATTTTTCCTAAGTTTGTGAGGACATACGGAATGAGCATGCATCATGATAATTACCATTCACATAATTGAATTGTTCCTCCCTTATAAATTTCTTACTCGGATATGTAACTCTTCTCCATTATGGCCTAGTCTCTCACCAAGTGGTACATGTTAATGGTGCAGATGGCATGCATAAAGCAGACCGCTCGCAAGTCCACCGAAGGCAGAGCTCCCCGCCGTCAACTTGCTCCACGTACCCGTCAACGCCACACATTTCTTGGAGAGTTTGGGATGCCTACACTCTTGTGGAGAGTGCTCAGCTATGTAGGCTATCCTGATAGAATGGCGCCCCGCTACTTCTAGGTGAATGAGCAGTTGGGGGAGGGTCTCTTGGTTACTGTGGAGGTCGTTGTTCATCCCCAAGGTGATGGTTCTGAATGGACAGGTTGGTGTTATGAGTCAACTGGCAGGACTGCTAAAGAAGCAGCTGGTAGGGAGCCTTTAGGATACTGAGGGATATCATGGATCGTTTTACTCAGGAGCTGGTAGCCGCTTTGGTTGGAGTCTTTTCGAGGGGCAACCCCTCCACTGACTCATGGCAGCAGGCAAGAGGAAGATCCTTAGAGATTGGTGCAGTAGAAGGGCAGAACAGTGATAACCCTACCATGAGCGCCATGTTCGCAGTGATGAAGGTGTTAGATGGAGTAGAAGGTAGCCTAAGACATGTGTCTGGTGCTCTTGGTCATGCCCATGAGGATCGACATCAACTTCAGAGGGAGCACGACGCCAAGATTGAGAGGCTCAATGTAGAGATGGCTCAGTTAACTCACCAGAGGAATGTAGCCTGGTCCACAGAAGATGTTCTGAGAGCTCGATAGTTTGAGCTGGAGCAGCAGCTGGCCAATGCAGAAGAGTACAACGACAACCTACATGAGGAGGTTCATCAGCTGAATAACCAGCTCCACCCTTATGTTTCGCCTGGAGCCATAGAGATGGATCTAGAGGAGGACGAGGAAGAGGAAGAAGTGGAGCCTGAAGGAGGAGAGGATCCTATCTCTGACCTTGATAGTGATCATGATGAGGATTAGATCGCTTAGTACTTAGTGGAAGGGCTAATGTATCACATTTATTCATGTAATGGATCTGTAGTTCAAATTTGGTATTGGTAATCCGACTATCATGTAATATTGTTAATCGCATGACTATCGCACGTTTGGTTAAACATCAATGCAATTCCAATCCTTTGTTGGTGATCACGATTTAAATTGGCATGCATTATGAGCATGATAAGTGGTCAAATTGATGGTGTCATGTTGCGAGAATGAATGATTATGCCTTTGTTTTGTATGAAATTAAGATTCTCCCCAGTAATTTCAGTTTGGCATGAGTACATAATTCATCTACAATCTCTTGACATCAACCAATAATCGCTTATTGTTGCAACTTCGCAAATGACGCGCACCCGTGCTGGAGCTGGTGGCAGCCAGGATGGCAATCATGATGACTTACCACCACTGCTACCGCCGTCCGCTCAGGAGTTCTTTACCTAGTTCTTGGGGGGCCAAAGGACAATGGAAGAAGCTTTGCGCCTCATCGCGCAAAACACCGCTCATGGCCACCCACATCAACCAGAGGCTAAGCCAAATTAGCACAGTACATTCAAGGAATTTCTAGATACGAAGCCTCCAATCTTCAAAGTGGCTGAGGAACCACTGCAAGCTGACGAGTGGCTCAACACCATTGAGCAGAAATTTCGTCTGCTGAGGGTCACTGAGCATCTGAAAGCTGAGTATGCTTCTCATCAGCTGCAAGGACCAGCAGGGATCTGGTGGACACATTTCTTGTCGTCTCTGCCTGCTAATGCGCGAGTGACCTAGGAATAGTTCAAACTGGCTTTTAGGGGACATCATATTCCCTCGGGCCCAATGCACATGAAAGCAGCTGAATTTATGAGGCTCACTCAAGGGATAAAGACTCTCACAGAATATATGCATGCATTCAATAACATGTCCAGATATGCTCTAGGTTTTGTGGACACTGAAGAGAAAAAGATAGAGAGCTTCAAACGGGGTCTAGGTACCAAATTGATGAAGACCACGGCCAATTCTAGGTGTGCCATGTACAATGAGTTTATTAGTGATGCCTTGACCCAAGAAAACCACAATAACATGCATACCGTTGCTAAGGATCGCAAGAGGGCATATGAGGCAGGTGCCTCCAGATCTTCTCGGTCAAAGGCGCCTATCACAGCTAGGCCACAATTCCGTCCACCTGCACCCAAGTTTAGGCCTCCACCACCTAAAGCTCAGAATAACAGGCCACAGAAATCATTCCGTAAGGCATTCACTATTGCCTTACCAAAAGGGACTGGCAGTCAAGGAAGCTCTATAGGACCTAGGAATAATCAGCCATGTTTCAACTGCAACCAAATGTGTCATTAGGCCAAGGAATGCCCCCACCCCAAGAAGAATGGCAACCCAAATCAGAACAATCAGAGGCAGGCGAACGCATGGGCACGTCCGGGATACGTGCATTATACCACTGTTGAGGAAGTGCCCACTAGAGAAGTTGTCATGGCTGGTATGTTTCTCGTCAACAAGCATCCCGCTGTTGTTTTATTTGATTCAGAAGCTTCTCATTCATTTATGAGTCAAGCATTTGCATCTAGACATGATCAAGAAATAATTGAAGTAAGCAAAGGGGGTTATAATATAAGTTCAGCAGGGGGTACTATTTCTACCAAAAAGATAGTCAAAAATGTGCTCATCTCTATACAAGGGAGGGAGTACACCACAGATTTGATAATATTGCCCGGGTTATCGATAAGTGTAATCTTAGACATGAATTGGATGAAGGATCATGGTGTTCTTATTGACACTAGTGTCGGTGTTTTGGAACCAGGGGTCCCTCAACCAACGAGTGAATTTGTGCTGCGTGCCCCTAATCTCGGATGGTGATGCAAAGAGACACAAGGTTTATACTGGTTCAGGCAATCGAGGCCCTACGTCCAGTCTGAGAGATCGATCTTCTGTTCCTTGCACCGGAGTGCTCGTAGTAGGGGGTTACAAGCTAGGTGAGAGAGGGAGCTAGCCCCAGGTCTCGGCGAGGGTGGTACGGGCTGCTTGAGGCGTTGTTCTCAAGCAGTATAGAAGTGTGTAGTTCTATTGGTGTGTTCGTCTTTCCTCCCCTAGAAATGGCCCCGGTCCCTCCCTTTTATACTCTAAGGGAGAACCAGGGACGTCCATACATAGCGCTCTATAAATGGGGGTGGCGTATCCGAGCCCTGTAGCCGGCCACTATTGTGGTATGGTCGATGGAGTGGCCCCGTCCTTGTCGTGCAGAAGTGACGCGCCGGTCATACTTGATCTTGTGCATCGTGGGGCTCCAGTATAGCTTGATGCAGGACATGGCGGGCGACGTGCTGGTCATCGTGCGATGACGTCGTAGGGAGCTGTGGCTCTGCAGACGCCGAGGCTGAGCTATCGCGGGGGGCTCGGCGGACATGGATCCTCAGGCTGCCGAGCCCCTGAAGCAAACTGCTGAGGCCTTGGAGGGAATTATTGGTCCTAGATACTGATTCTGAGGCCACAGTATCCCAGACGTGGCTCCCCACGCTGCGTTGTTCTCGGAGCAGGAGTTGGCAGCACAGTGAGGTATGGGCGTCAACCATGTGCATAGTGGTTAGCACAGTGGCGGGTAACCCCTGCCCAGTCCGAGCGACGTGCTGGTCATCGTGGGATGACATCATAGGGAGCTGTGGCTCTGCAGATGCCGAGGCCGAGCCATCACGGGGGGCTCGGCGGACATGGATCCTCAGGCTGCCGAGCCCCTGAAGCAAACTGCCGAGGCCTTGGAGGGAATTATTGGTCCTGGGTACTGATTCCGAGGCCACAGTATCCCAGACGTGGCTCCCCATGCTGCGTTGTTCTCGGAGCAGGAGTTGGCAGCACAGTGAGGCATGGGCGTCAACCACGTGCATAGTGGTTAGCACAGTGGCGGGTAACCCCTGCCCAGTCCTGCCTCCTGTCCCGTCGGCCATTCCGCTATACTGTGCCGAGCATACGGCCGATGTCAGGGGCAGCAGTTGGCTAAGTTAATGCGACACGACGTTTTGTCAGAGGGACGGGTGAAGGAAGAGGCAGCGGAGTGCTGCCGAGCCCGCCTCGCGCGAGACGGAGGGTCGGCGGTCCGGCCGAGGCCTGCGACGAGAGGGGGTCGGCCGAGGCCTTTGGTGGGGGGTCGCCCGAGGTCAGCGGTGAGGGGGCCTCGGGCGAGTCAGAGAATCGGCCGAGGCCAGCGGTGTTTAGCTGGTTTCGACTTTCACGAAGTCTAAGTAGTCATTTTTTGGTTCTTGCTTAGGGTACCCCTTCTCACTGTATCCGACAACTAGCACCCATACTATTATGTTGAGAGAACCCACAGGAGGGAATGCTTTTCTAGTACCACTCTCCCGCAATTTTGAACTCCAACATTTAGCTTGTGCTATCCAAACCACCACACTTTGTGATATCCCAGTAGTTTGTGAGTTTTCGGATGTATTTCTAGAGGAATTACCAGGTCTACCACCGGATAGGGATGTGGAATTTAAGATTGAGTTAGTGCTAGGTACGACACCCATATCAAGAAGGCCCTATAGAATGCCACCCAACGAGTTAGCGGAACTTAAGGTTCAATTGCAAGATCTATTGGACAAGGGTCATATCCAACCGAGCTCATCTCCATGGGGATGTCTAGCCTTGTTTATGAAAAAGAAGGACAAGTCACTGAGAATGTGTGTAGATTATAGACCACTCAATACTGTGACCATTAAGAACAAATATACGTTGCCTCGCATCGACATCTTATTCGATCAGCTAGCGAAGGCAAAGGTATTCTCCAAAATTGACTTGAGATCGGGCTACCATCAGATAAAGATCAGACCGGAGGATATACCTAAAACTGCTTTCTCTACTAGGTACGGCTTATACGAGTATTTGGTTATGTCTTTCAGACTAACAAATGCTCCAGCCTACTTCATGTACCTGATGAACTCGGTATTCATGCCTGAGCTCGACAAGTTTGTGGTCGTGTTTATCGATGATATATTGATTTATTCAGAAAATGAGTCAGATCATGAAGAACATCTAATGATTGTTTTATCCAGATTAAGGGAGCATCAGCTATATGCGAAATTTAGCAAATGTGAATTTTGGTTGAGCAAAGTATCTTTCTTAGGTCACATCTTATCAAGAGATGGAATCTCTATGGACCCATCAAAAGTACAAGAGGTCATGGATTGGAAAGCCCCAACTTCGGTTCATGAAGTTTGTAGTTTTCTAGGGTTAGCAGGATATTATCGTCGTTTCATTCTAGATTTCTCAAAGATAGCTAAGCATATGACCAGACTACTTTAGAAAGATGAGAAATACAAATGGACACCAGAATGTGAAGCAGCTTTTCACACCCTCAGAACTTTGTTGACTACAGCACCTGTCCTAGCACAACCAGATATTAAAAAGTCTTTTGATGTATTTTGTGATGCATCGGGAATAGGTTTGGGATGTGTGCTTATGCAAGAAGGAAGAGTTATTGCATATGCTTCTCGGCAATTGAGAAAACATGAAGTCAACTACCCTACACATGATTTAGAACTTGCAGCAGTTGTTCATGCATTAAAGATATGGAGACATTATTTATTAGACAATGTATGTCATATATATACTAACCATAAAAGTCTCAAGTATATCTTTACCCAACCAGAGCTAAACATGAGACAACGAAGATGGTTAGAGTTAATTAAGGACTACAATTTAGAAGTACATTACCATCCGGGTAAAGCTAATGTAGTAGCAGATGCACTCAGTCGAAAGTCTCATTGCAACACTATAGAAGCATTATTGGAAGATGGGTTCAACTTATTACATCCTGCTGTATTACACAATATCATGATCAGTTGTTCACTTGAGAGCAAAATCATAGAGCTACAGCAGACGGATGTAGGAATAAGGCACATCAAGAGAAAAATACAAGAGCAAGAGACCAAGCATTTCAGATTGGACAAAAGAGGTGTATTATGGTTCGAGGACCGACTTGTGGTACCAAAAGACCGTGAGCTGAGAAATCAAATTTTAGATGAAGCTCACTTGTCCAAATTGTCTATCCATCTAGGTAGTAGTAAGATGTATCAAGATTTGAAAACCTATTTTTGGTGGACTAAGATGAAGAAAGAGATCGCAGCCTATGTTGCTAGGTACGATAACTGCAGTAGAGTAAAGGCTGTTCATATGAAATCCGTTGGATTACTTCAGCCATTGCCTATTCTAGGTTGGAAATGGGAGGAAATTAGCATGGACTTTATCATAGGCCTTCCAATGACGCCACAAGGTCACGATTCAATATGGGTTATTGTTGATCGTCTCACCAAGTCAGCACACTTTATACCCGTGAACACATGGTATATAGTTGGGAAATACGTTGAGATATATGTTTTCTAGATCGTGAGACTGCATGGAGTACCCAGGACTATAATCTCAGATCGAGGACCATAGTTCATAGCTCATTTCTAGGAGCACTTACACTAGGCTTTGGGAACCAAGCTAATCAGAAGTTCAGCATACCATCTGCAAACTTCAGGACAGATGGAGCGAGTGAACCAAATCCTAGAAGATTTGCTTAGAGCTTGTGTTATATCTTCAAAAGGTTCATGGGAGAAATGGTTACCTTTAGCTAAGTTCTCCTATAACAACAGTTATCAAGCGAGTATCAAAATGGCTCCATTTGAAGCATTGTATGGCAGAAAATATAGAACTCCATTGAATTGGATTGAGCCCGGTGAAAGGAGATACTTTGGTATTGACTTTGTCAATGAAGCCAAAGAGCAAGTGCGTATCATCCAGTAGCATATGAAGGCAGCTCAATCAAGACAAAAGAGTTATGCCGATAGAAGAAGAAGACCACTGACTTTTGAAGTGGGTGACTATGTATACTTGAAAGTATCGCCCATGAAAGGTGTGAAGAGATTTGGGATGAAAAAGATGCTTTCACCAAGATATGTAGGGCCATACAAGATTTTGGAACGGAAAGGAAATGTTGCGTATAAGTTACAACTTCCACCAGAGATGAGTGTAATATTTGATGTCTTCCATGTTTCTCAGTTGAAGAAATATCTTCAAGTACCTGAAGAAGCTATTGCACCCACCAACGTGCAGCTTCAATCAGATTTGACCTATGAAGAAAAGCCAATTCGAGTGTTAGAAGAGTTGGAAAGAGTAACTTGGAGTAAGATTATTAAGTTCTATAAGGTGGTGTGAAACAATCATAGTGAATAAGATGCTACATGGGAAAGAGAAGATTATCTACGAGAAGTTTATCCTGCCTTTTTACAAGAATGGTAGGCCTTGCAAATCTCGGGATGAGATTTTTATAAGGGGGAGGGGCTGTAACACCTCGGGTGTTAGCCTTGCATAACTTGACTTGCATAACATGAGCATGAGCATCAAGCATTCATAAACAAGCATTTACAACTAAAACATTGGATTGAAACATCTAAAACACTTGCTTGTTATCACATGTTTCCTTGAACATATGCAACTTTTCTCATTATTTCATGTCTCCATGTGTATATGCATATGATCATGAGTGTACACATGTACTTGGTGGATGTGAGTCACCCAAACATGTAGCAACACCTAGGTTAGCAAATAGGACTTTGTTCATGGTCACCTTTCATGAACCAACACTTAAGCTTTCATGTGATTAAACTAAATAGCACTATGAGTGACTAATACATGAAATGATTGTATGACCTTGCAATTAGCCTAAATATGTTTAGAGTATCATTATGAACAACTTTGATATTCATGGTTAGGGGTAATTAGGTCATTAAGCCATGCTTTGAAGTGTATCATCATTTAAATGTGACATGTTTGACTAAATTTGAACTAGGTGTTAGAGACCTTGCATAGAGGAGATCACTAAAGCAAAGTTGTAGTATTTGCTATAAGGAACAACTTTTATTTTTGGGTCATTAACTGATTCAGCTCCTAACACGTGTGAAAATGGATCACAAAAATCAGTAAAATCAACATTTCAACACCTGAAATTTTTCTAAGTCATATCGACTGACAGCCTGACAGGCCAACCTTGGTCATGATTTTACTCCGTTTCAGTTGCGAATTTGGGCATGATTCCTTAACCAAAGTTGTAGCTAGTACATAGGACTACACGAGTCATGTAGATCGTTTGCACTTTGGAGCTTCGGTTTAGCAGATAAATCGCCATGTAAACTCGCTGTCAGGCTCGGCTTCGGAGTTGACTGTCTAACTGAATCGCTCGGCATAGTGGCCGATCGTCGGCAGGACAGAGCCGCCGCGTGGAGGTCGCGTTGGCCGCGCGTCGACGTTGCCCTGACCGCGCAGGCCATGATGCACCTGAGCCTGGCATTACCACCCTAGCACCCGCCCGCACTCAGTTGCGCCTCCATTTCGCATTTCCCGCCTCTCCTTCACCGTTCACAGCGCCTGTAGTAGCTGCAACCTCGGCACCGTAGCGCCGCTGTCGTCGTTGATGGCACAAGCCGTGCCTAGCTGCTTCTCCATCACCGTAACAGCACTACCGCCATCCCAGCGACTCCCTGTGCCAGCCCGTGCCCACTGATTGAGCTCAGTAAGCTCTAGCCCCGCACACAGCCTCGCCGGAGCTCCGTCGCCACCTCCGTCGCCGTGGTTAGACCCAACCAGACCACCCTAGGCCACGAGAGCGCGCGCAATAGTTTCCTTGTAGTCCGTAGATGCTTGTACGCGCGTTTGATTGAGTCGCCGTAGCTTCCACCGGCGTCTCACCATTGACCCACACCTCCGCCCTGCCATTGGCGCCGCCGTAGTCTCTAGCTCCGACAAGAGGTCCCACCAAGTAGTGCAACGTGTGCGCAAGGTCGAGTAGATCATCGTGTGATGATGTCACCGCCGGTAAGTTCGCCGTCGGCGAGCTTTGGCCGCGCCACCATAGCGCAGCGTAGCGACTCTGTTCTTGTCTCACTGACGCATGGGTCCTCTGACCAACGGGTCCCACCAGTCAGCGGCAGTGAGAGTATAGGCTAGTTCAAATATTCCAGATTTTGAATTGTTTTGTGATTTTTATATCTCCAGTTTGGTAGCTTCAAAAATTGTGCAATAAACTGTGTAGTGTTCCTTAGGAAGTGTAGTATTTAAGAAAAAATTATTCTTGACATTTACAGTAGAAATTTTGGGAGATTTAAATAGAGATTTGAAATGTGTTTTTGAATACATGCAAACTTGTTTATTTTATATCTAGAGTTCCTGTGCTCCAAAAATTATGAAATTTTTGTGGTAAGCTAGTCTTAATATATATGAGCTCTGATAAAAATTTGAGGATCAGTGCATGTGTAGATTTGTAGTTATAGATTTTTATTTTATAAATAGTGAATCCTTGTATGAATTTTTACAAATTATTTATGAATCCATTATTCATGAAATTTGTTGGGGGATATCCTAGTACCTTAAGGATGCTAAGAAAAATAGGAAATCTGTTGCTTGGCACTTTTCACTAGGGTTTTCTATTTTTGCTATTGTAAGCCTTTCTGCCTTGTCCTTTTTGTATAGAATGTTTTACTATATAAAATGGCATGAAACTTTTACAGTAGTCCTTTGATAGTACTAGTAAGGCACTGTAAATTTTTAAGAAGTTTTGATACACATTTGATATATATTTATTATTTAACCTATGTATCTAAATAAAATAATAAAGGCATATAAAGAAATAGTTTGGGCTTCACCATTAGGTTTTCTTGAGTGTATTTGGTATGCTTAAACTGTTGGTTGACTTTGTGTTGTCAAACTTTGAATGATTACATGAAGTAGAAGTATTGTTACTTTGTAATGCAAATTGGAAGGATTCCGGACAGATTCTGGAGTTGGATAAGTTGCATGTTAAAAATGATGTTTTCTATAAAAATGGTTAATAATAAAGTTGTAGGTAATTTTATAAGCTTTCCAGAAAGTCCAGGATCACTGCATTTGGATAATTAGAACTCCAGTTATGAGTAAAATAAGTAGCTACTGTTTGTGAAATAGTTGATGAGTTGTTAAAGTAGTTAATTGCTTAATCAAGAAGAGATATGCACCTATTCAGTAGAACATGATGCACTTGTTAACATATATGCATTCGCAATATCTTATGCCATATTCACGCATCTAGGATCGGAGGAAGAAATAACGTTGCTGGAATTCGACGAGATAGAGGAAGGGGACCAGCAGGAGAATCCTCAAGTTGCAGCTCCTGAAGGCATGGAGCAGAATCCTGAAGAGCTTCCAGAGCCACCCCACTTCCTTTCTACGAGGCAAGCCCCGGAGCATTCTAAATCTCCTAGTATTTTACAAATGATTACTTAAGTATTTATGATTAATGCATTAGGTTATAAGAGTTGAATGGAACCACTTGATGCATATAAATTCCTTGTCCAGATATTACACCTTTAACCGGTATAGGTCCAGGATCAAATATATGCTTAGCCATGCTTAGACCGGTAGAAGTCGGGTGATGTCCTGTCACCTACGAGATATAGGTGGATGCCGGAGCACGGTTGGCTATATTTGCTATCGTGGAATAGAACCATGGGGTAAAAGAAAATCGAGACCGGGTGGGATGTCGATAGAGAAGCAACAAGACATGGAGGTCTTGGGTGTGGATCTATCCCCGTCTGTGTCGATTAAGGACCATACCATTGTTGGCGCTTCTGACAAGATTGAACGCATGCCTCTCACTTAGCTGGCCGGATAACTCGTTCCGACCGTGAAGCCGAGTAATTCAACTCAGACCGGGACCCGTTCTATTATGCGCTCCTTCCGGGAAACGATCAGACTAAGCCCAAGGGCAGGCTAGGCCTGAACGTCCTGGCATCTGGTGTTTCAGATTGTGCGGCGCGGTACGAACCCGCAAAATGTGGACCTGAGTTGTACCAAAGGTGACCTAAGGCTGCCTTCGCGCGGTATGCCTGGGTTTGTGTTAGGAATAAATTCTCAGCTGGTTGAAATCGATTCGAATCGCCATCTCTCCCGGATAGTGAGAAACTTGGCTAGTCCCAACATCGTAGTAACTATATTATGGAACATGATGGTTCGAATGAATATGGAAGTACAATACATGCTATGGTTACTATTGTATGCTTTTAAATGATATACCACATGTTTGGCACAGGATAGTTGCTAATCTAGAGATGGATAGTCATAATTAATTGATAAAGGAATCATAATTGTACAACTAAGTCAATTGCCTTTATGCAAAATGTTGTCAAGTTATCCCCACTTATACAGCCTTGCATAATCCTTAGAGTCATTTTATTTCTGGTTTATGACGGGTAAGTCTAGCTGAGTACCTTCTCGTACTCAGGGTTTTATTTCCCATTGTTGCAGATGGCACTGTGTATTATGGTTATTTGCAAGAGTTGCTTCTATCCCGCCGTGGATGAGGAGTAAGCCTTGGACAGGCTTCTTTATTAATCCATGTCTTTGCTTTTGTGGACCGTGATCCTACTTGGCACTGTATCAAACTATGTTAGAAATTTTATTTTCGAACATAATTGCTTCCGCTTTATCTATCAAACTTAGTTTGTAATAACTTTTATTCGTACTCTAATGATGAAATGTATCTATGAACTTTATGTAATATGTGGCATGTATGTTGAATCATGTACGATCTTGGTTGTCGTAAATTGTTTATCGAGACCCGTCGTGGTACTCGACGAACTACCGGGTTTATATGGGTTCAAGTATGACAGTGCGACCGCTTGCGGGCTGTCATCGTACTTGTACTCTTATAAATTAGTCGGTTCTGCGACAACAGCGTGAAACACATGTCCAGGAGCTGGACGAGGCCCGAGTTATCATGCATCGCGGCGTTGTCCTTGGGTGACCACGTCGGTGCCCGGTGCGGCTCATCCCTCATCATCTCCCGGAGCTCGGCCAGGCTAACGGCGATCTCGGACAGTATGGAGCCGACGAGGGCGAGGCCTAGAGGCACGCCGCACACCTTCGCTTGGATGTCCGTAAGTACAGCCAAGTCCTCATCTCTAAACATGCGCGCGCCCTTCATGAGATGCATGGAGTTGGGCGCGTAGAGGTTTCCTAGCTCGAATACCCTCACCCCCTGTAGGCTGGGGAGCTGCGTCGTGATGATGACGTGCGTGCGCCCGCCGCCGCTGGGTAGGAGCTCCTTAATGGCCCGACCATCACACCAGTCGGGTGAGCTCCTTGTTGATCTTCTCAATAGCGACTCCCTCGACCCCGTGGAGGCTTCTGGCCCGCTCTGTTGTCGTCGTCTACAATACATTGTCGCCGACAGCGACGCCCAAGTGATCTACGAGCTTGAGGTAGCTCTGGCGTAGGTACCTCGCCTCGCCGTGAACCCAGAGGACCTTTTTGTACTCGTGGGCGTGCCTGTGTGCAAACTCAAGCACAATCTCCGTCTTCCCAGCGCCAGATGCGGCAGAGATGCAGACCACGCCATGTAGAAACGACGCCCCGGTGATGGAACCGTCCAGAGGCATCGGCCTCTTCCCAGCGACCTTGTCATGAGCAGTAGCGCCGCCGCACAGCATGGCCTCCACTTCGAGCAGCTCCCTCTCGCGTCCAACGAAGTCAGTGTTCTAGGGGAACGAGATCTCCGCGTCCGCAGCGGCACGCCACGCCCGGACGGCCGGGGCCACCGCCGGTCTACCGAGCCGCGCACCGAGGATCTGGAGCACATCGAGGACGTGGTCCCGGAGGTCGCCGAGGCGCACGCGGCGTCGCTCTCCTGCTTGTGGTCGGCCACGACACCATTCCTGAAGGAAGTAACCAATACTACCGCAAAAATACACGAAAACATCAATCTTTGTCCCCTCTTAACTCCGAATCCGTTTAGTTTTGGCACAAGAGGTAGTAACAAATATTGTAGAGCTACGCGAGATCTACAACTTTGCTTAAAGTGCTAAAGTCTAATTCGGCCTGGTTGGAGAGATACAAGCTTCCAAAGGGGTGTGGAGCGGCGCCGTCCACCGGCTTCTACTCGCGCGCCCGCGGGGCTGCGGCTGGCCTGCATGGCCACGGCATCATGCCACGTCAGCACGAGAAGCCAACGTGGAGAGGTATGGACCTAGGTGATACGGCGTACAAAGTTTATGGACCCAAAAAGCTACTTTGGAAGTTGATAGATCTAACCGAAATCTTCTCACAAGTTAATGGACCTCTGGTGTATTTAACTCAAAAAGTTATTATTCTTTATTAAATTAACAATATTGTTGTATCGATCGTATCCGATAGATCTCTTACACCCAGTTTTATATTAAAAAACTAAGTGTTTTATAAGATTTACCCTGTCTTGTTACGGTATGTTTGGAAGGCAGAAATTTTATAAGAAAAATACAGGAATAGAAAAAAAATTCTCATACTCCAAATAGATCCTTAGAGGTCTGTAAGAATCGGATGAATCATTCTATGCACCCGAGGTTTTAGTTGAAACAGATTTATCTAGAAATTATATCAAAATAACCACCACAATTCTAATACATGTCGAGCATAAATCCGGAGCAAGTCGACAGCAATTAGAATTGGAGTGTGAGAGAGAATTATTTCGACTGAGTTTATAGGAAGAAGAAAGGAAAAGAAAATGGAAGCATATTTTTAAAATTTACATCCAAAAGTCGTCACATATTCACGAAGCGTTTCTCTTGTACAACAATTTTGTTGGTTTATAAATTACCAAGAGAGTATAGCCAAATAGAAGAAAGGATACCAAGTGCCAATCACTGCTCAAGATTTATACCCTCTGGTCACATGTCCATGGCATGTACACAAACGTTCTTGTAAGTTTGCCAATTGCATGCCATTGTCGCTGCATCTGAACACAAGCATGCAAGAGTACTGGAGCAGAGAACGAAGGCTTCGGATGTATGCCCTGTTTGCTGAGCTTATTCCAAACTATTTTTTTCGTTATGGAACATTATTTTTCTCTCACAATATTTCAGCATACTCTCTCTGTCCCGATAAGTATGTCGTTTTGGCACATCATTAAAGTGTCTAGGTGACGAGAATTTTCACTGGACACAGCCAGCGTCCTGGTGAGTAGAATCTTTATTGGACTTCATTGATGGCCGGAGTGACTCTGAAAACGGGACAGAGGGAGTAAGTATCAGCATAAGTCAAATTTTAGCATGAACGAGCAGGGTGTACTCCCTCCGTCCAGGAACACAATTCTAGTATAGTGTCACGTTTTAGAATCTTACATTTGACTAATTATAGATAAAAAAATATTAATATTTATGATATCAAATAAATACCATTAGATTAATTACAGAATATATTTTTATAATAAATTAATTTTGAGTCATAAATACGAATAGTATTCATTGAAAACTTTGATCAACTATTTTTGCAGGCACGCAACTTGCATTCTTTTTCTGAAAGAGGGAGTATAAATAATTTGCTCGAGTTTTGAGCCACACTATGCATCTCACTGTAACAGCAGACTGAAAAAGGAGAGAAACAAGAGGAACCTTACAGGGATGCGCACGATCCTAACCAATAGCACCTCGCCACCTCGTCTGTACACCACACACACGCTTGCACAACACTGCCCAAGCACGGACGTGTCCCGTCACGCCTTCTGCTCGGCCGGCATATGCCACACCCAGAACTCCTCCTTCGGGCCGGCGCCGGGGCGCTTCCTGGGGCTCGCCTTGGGCCTGCGCCGGCGGACCTCCTTCCTCGGGGCCCGCTCCTTCTTCTCCTCCGCGGGAGCCTCCGTCGCCGCCACGAACAGCACCACGGGGCCAACGGGGCCCACTGGTCCCACAGCCATGTCGTCGTTGAGGTCGAGCAGCGGCTCCAGTGCCTGCACGACGGCGGACATGTCCGGGCGGTTCTTGGTTCTGCTGCTGAGGCACCGGTACACGACCAGTGCCGCGCTCTGGGCCGCCCGCGCCGAGTACTGGCCCTCCATGGCCGGGTCCATGATGCGGGCCAGCCTGAGCGGGTCCTTGAGGCACGGCCGCGCGTAGTCCACCAGGTTCTGCTCCCGGCTGGGCCGGGTCTTGTCCACGGACCGCCGGCCCGTCAGGATCTCCAGTAGCAGCACGCCGAAGCTGTACACGTCGCTCTTCGCCGTCAGGTGGCCCGTCATGATGTACTCCGGCGCCGCGTAGCCGTGCGTTCCCATCACGCGCGTCGACACGTGGGTGTCGTCGCCCTCCGGTCCGTCCTTGGCGAGACCGAAGTCTGACAGCTTGGCCTTGTAGTCCTGGAGATAGATGGATCGAAAACATCAGCAATTGGAATGGGGCTTCATGTGGTTGTTGGGCTTAGTCTTACGCCAGTGGCGAAACTTGGTTGTGTCAATATGAGGCCCAAGCAATATAGTATTAGCCCACTATGCTATGCTTTCCATTTAATTGTTTTTCTTTTTCTGCTCAAAAAATGTTTTTCTTTTTCTCTACTTATAGACAGATAAAGTAGCATGATTCCACTCAAAAAAAAAAGATAAAGTAGCATGATACTAACATTTGGTATTGCTGCCTAAGTCAATAACTACGAATATCATATATTGAAATAATTGCAGATGACATGGCTAAAAGGACTCTGAAGCCTTATAACTCTGAAAGACACTATGTCTGAATCAGAAAAGTCTCTCAAAGTCTGAACCTATGTTCACTGCGAGTTTGCATTGAAAAGTTCTTATGCAGCCTGGTCGCTTGCTCGTATACGATCGTAGATTATAAGCTGGAACAATATTTTTCTCTCACACCAAACTAGCCAGCAGTAAATAATCAACAATCATTTACGACGAAACGAAAAGGCTGACGATGGTTACTGCTAAATAGTAGTAGTCGGACAATGTATGACGCACATCATCACCATCTACGCCGAAGTAGTCAATTAAGATGACATGGGCTAATTGCAGAAAACTACTACTCACCGAGTCGAGCAAGATGTTGGAGGCCTTGAAGTCACGGTAGATCACCGGCTTCTCAGCGTCGTGGAGGAACGCCAAACCCTTCGCCGCGCCTACTGCAATGTTTAGTCGGGTCGACCAGGGCAGCACGGCAGGAATCTCTGCGGAGATATCACAGAAAATTCAGTATGAAAAATCTTCACAATGCGATTTGGAATTACATTATTCACGCATGGAATGTTTATTGTTCTGCATACATCATCGCACATTCAGACAGAATGGGCCTATCAGTTTTGTCTAAAAAAAGGAACGGTTTCGTCAGACCGAACTCGAAAGCTTGGAAGGTGGTTCAAGCAAGGGAAACCTAGTCCACCATGCAATGAATTTCCTACAGACCGAAACATCTTGCAAATTTCCTCCACGCAGCCACCAACTTGAAACAAAACAAAAATAATCATTTCTTTCCAATAATTCCCCTGGTTTCGTGAGCTTATATAATAAGTATAATAATGGTTAGTAGGTAGGAACCCCGGTTTTCTTGCTAACCATCATGCTAAAGCATATGCCCGGTCAACGCTCAACGAGACTTGTCAACCTTATTTCACATCAGTACATCTCACCAATGCAAATAATTAATCTACCATATGGTTTCATGGTCTCATGGACGATGGAGATGGAGTGTAGTAGCAGTGTACTCACGTTTGAAGAGGGGGTTCTCCAGGCTGCCGTGCTCCATGTACTCGTAGACGAGCAGCCGGTGCTCGTCCTCGCAGCAGTAGCCCACCAGCTTCACCAGGTTGGGGTGCCGCAGCTGCCCCAGGAAGATCACCTCCGCCTGCGCAGCCACAGCAGCAGCAGCAACAACAAAAAACACGCCGAAATCGCGTCAGAACCCGCGTGCCACGCTCACTTTTTTGAGGTTTTCCCCCGACCCGATCGGGGCCGCGCGCCGCCGTACTCGTACTCGATCTCGCGCGATGGGCCACCCAACTTTATCCGCCGCTGCCGCTCAACCACCAAGGCCACACGTCCGCGTCACATTGCCCGCCGAGATATCTCAGCGCCCGATCGTGCCGTGAACACGACCGGTATCTATCTCGACCTTTTTTATTAAACTGATGCTGATAGAAACTTATACTAGTATATATGTTTTGAACTGGTACCATTGATGATTTCCTAGGAATTAATACAGCACGGCCCTGTTTGTTTGTCTTATAATCCGTACTTTTCAGCTTATTTTTTCAGTCAGAACAGTGTTTCTCTCTCACAACAAATCAACCGGAACAATGTTTCGGTTTGTTTTTTCAGCGAAGCGAACGCAACCTATATGTGTTACTTCCGAGAGATTTTTTTTTCGATAAATAATTCCAAGAGATTTGGTCAGCAGATGGCGAAATTATTCAGGAAGCATAATACAAAGTAAAAATGCGTATGTAGTGTAGGTGTCTTGGAAGACTTGAGCTTTCTTTTTGTACGGGAATACTCAAGGTTGCACTTCTTCTGCTTGCACCAGGTGTCATGCCGGGAACTATGGTGCCATTGTTATAGTAGAGAGAAGAATTGGGTTTAGTGATCCTTGTAAGGGAACTGACCGGCTAGCAGGTAGCTTGGGTTCACCACAAACAAGATCACTCTCTTTCACTACAAGAAAGAAAGCTTAAAAAGGTTGTAAAGTTTTGGAGACTACGACGATTCTTCCAAGGAAGCTTTGCTATAATAATAACGATCTAGAAGGACTAGAACAAGTACCACTAGACTCGCGACCGAAGCTTGCTAATCACTGCACGCGGATCGGAGTAGTAATTAACCAGCACACGTGGCGTAATTTGACGTGGTACTTACCAGCCACTCCTTGTGGCCCTGGGCGCCCTCGGGGTCCCAGAGCTTGACGGCGATGGCCTGCGGCTTGAGCCCCTTCTTGACGCCGTCGTCGACGACGCCCTTGTAGACGGGGCCGAAGCCGCCCTCGCCGAGGAAGTTGCCGGAGACGAAGCCGCGCGTGGCCTCACGCAGCTCCGCCACGCTGAACACGTGCAGGTTCGACCCCACCAGCGACACCGACAGGTCCTGGTCCGCCGCGCCGCTCAGGTCCGTGAACGACAGCCGCCCGCCTCCGCCGCCGCCCGGCCGCACCTTCCGCTGCCTGTCCCCCGCCGACCTTCCTTCTCCGCCGCCGCCGAGGCAGCTATCCAGGAGCGACCTCCACGCCGACGTCTTCGACTTCCAGCTCCTCATCGATCGCCGCCGAGGCACGCGGCGCGCACGAACGCAAGGCTGGGTCTGTGGCCACGGACGCCGCGCGGGCGACCGCGAGAGTGGAGACAAAAGAAAAAAAAAAAGGCTCGCGATCGATGGATGAGGTGGTCCGACTTTGCTTGAGAGGATGTGTTGTCTGTGCGGCCAGCTCGACGCACGGGGCGCGGTGGCTATATAGGCGCGGTCGCCGGGCGCCGGGCGGGGCCGCGCGCGACGCCACGGGGATGGCTCTGGTCGGGGCTGGGTCGGGGGGCTGAGGCGCGAGCGGCGCGCTTGCAGCTTTGCTTTGGGACACCCTGCAGAAATGCTCCTGCACGCTAGGCTATAGTACTATATATACAATTCGTTGCTGTCGTGGTTGCAGTCTCTCATCTCAGAGCAAGGCGCCTCACAGGGTCTGACTTTGCGAGAGTAGGTAATGTGTTATTATTATTATTATTATTATTATTATTATTATTATTATTATTATTATTATTATTATTATTGCTTAGTTTTTGTATAGTACTGCATTATGCCGGCAATTGGAACGGAATGCAAGAAAGATTCAGCCTTGTTGTAGGAATGGAAGAGTCTCCTGCGCTGATCAGATCACTGCCCAGTGCTGAACACGTCGTCTGAAGCTCTGTACTAGCTGTTGCAAGCTTGCAGCCGTGGACAGGGTGGAGTGATTTTACTGTTTACCCTGGGACGCGGCTGCAACCAAGAACCAACCAACCACTGCCGGTACCCGGTACGGCACGAGAAGGCCGCTGATTTTCGCAACCTGTGGCACGGCGGTGTCCACGCGTCTGCCGGGTCTTTCTTTAGGAGAACCGCCCGTGCCGCGCCCTGCTCGGGGACGGGGCCTCGACGCACAACACACGGCCCACCCCTGCGTCGCCGTCGCGGGGCAGCTCCTGCTCCGGCAAAAAGAGGCACTCAGCAGCTCGCAAAAGGCGCTTTGACAAACGCGCGCGCCGCCGCCGAAAAGGCCACCACGCCTCTCTCCCTCGCCCTCTCCCTCTCCTTCCATGCATCGCTCGGTGCCAGCGTGCCACCGGTCACACACATTTCAGTAGAGAACACGGTCCTGATTCCTCAAGCCTGAGCTCGACCGGCCCTGCACTTCTCCGTTTCTCACTGAACTCGCCCCCTTTCGGCGATGCGCCGCGAGCCCGCGACGGATCGAGGCGTGGCAACTGGCAGTTGGCATCACCTGATGGCGAGAGATCTTTCAAGCGGATTGCGTCTGCTTGCCACCAGCACGAAATTTTCACGGATTTTATTACTCATTATATATTAGGGCCGTGTAAAGAGCTGAGCTCATATGTTTAGTTTATCTGGGACATGCTTCATCTTTCTTTCTTCCGTGCAATGCATGACCAGTCTTCACCTGCAAGGCTGCAACGACATGCATGCATGCATGGACTCGTTTTTCTCCGGCAGGTGGAGTTGGAGCAAGCGGGGTAATGACTAATGACAATCAAGCCTTGTTCATGCACGCCATGCGTGCCTTGAGAGAAATAATCCTTGTATCCTTTTTGACTGTTGCAGTGTTAGTTGTGTTGCGACGGTTAGACAAAATATTAACCAAGCTCACTCACGTGACCGACTTAGTTTCAGGATGAATCGACTAGAAACATTTGTTCTTACCAAGACTTACGGAACAGAGAACACTCTCTCTACAAACGCACGTGTCCAGTCCCTATGCAGGGTTTACAATTTTGGTTCTATCGGTCACCCCAGGTAAATATACACCGCCAATTTAGATTTTGGTTAGGAAAAAATCCTTCAGATTTTAGTGCAATTCTCTCTCTCTAAAAAAAACAGAAGTTTCTCATAGTCCGCCTTCTTAAAAAAGAAGAGTGAAATTCACTTTAGGTTCCTGAATTTGTCTTCAAGTGTCAGATAGATCCCCAGAGTCCCTATTTGCAATTTCTGTGTTCCTAGAGTTTGTTTGGTCTCCCCATACATCTAAACGGGTCTAAACCCGGCCCGATAGCTGACATGGCTATATGTGTGGCGTCCACCGTGGATGCAGCATGCTGATGCAGTGTGGTCCACTGACCAGTGGGGTATTTGGCCCATGCCCCGCGTGCACCCTCCTTCTCCACCCCCATTATGTTCTTTTCGCCTGCCTCCTCGCACTACTACACAAATCTTATTGGAGGCGGGTGTTTCAGGTTAACGGAGGCGGGCAACGCAACCGCCTTGTCGGATACCATAAAAAGGGGCACCCTAAGCAAGAACCGAAAATATTGCTTAGACCTTACAAATATCAAAGCCGAAGGATAACCACGAGGCCTCGACCGATTCTCCGATTCGCCCCGCCGAGGCCGTCTCGCCGAGCCCCCTCGCCGAGGCCGATTCTCCGATTTGCCCCGCCGAGGCCCTCTCGCCGAGGCCGATTCCCCGATTCGCCCCGCCGAGGCCCTCTCGCCGAGGCCGATTCTCCGATTCGCCCCGCCGAGGCCGATTCGCCCCGCCGAGGCCCTCTCGCCGAGGCCGATTCTCCGATTCGCCCCGCCGAGGCCCTCTCGCCGAGGCCGATTCGCCTCACCGAGGCCCTCTCGCCGAGGCCGATTCTCCGATTCGTCTCGCCGAGGCCGATTCTCCGATTCGCCCCGCCGAGGCCCTCTCGCCGAGGCCCTCTCGCCGAGGCCGATTCGCCCCGCCGAGGCCCCCTCGCCGAGGCCGATTCGCCCCGCCGAGGCCCTCTCGCCGAGGCCGATTCCCCGATTCGCCCCGCCGAGGCCCTCTCGCCGAGGCCGATTCGCCCCGCCGAGGCCATCTCGCCGAGGCCGATTCTCCGATTCGCCCCGTCGAGGCCCTCTCGCCGAGGCCGATTCCCCGATTCGCCCCGCCGAGGCCCTCTCGCCGAGGCCGATTCCCCGATTCGCCCCACCGAGGCCATCTCGCCGAGGCCCTCTCGCCGAGGCCGATTCTCCGATTCGCCCTGTCGAGGCCCTCTCGCCGAGGCCGATTCGCCTCGCCGAGGCCATCTCGCCGAGGCCGATTCTCCGATTCGCCCCATCGAGGCCCTCTCGCCGAGGCCGATTCCCTGATTCGCCCCGCCGAGGCCGTCTCGCCGAGGCCCTCTCGCCGAGGCCGTCCCTCTGGCAGGCTGTCCCATCCATTTAATGCGCCTGAATGCACCCACTACGTCAGCCACGACCAGCAGGGTACAGCAACAGGAGCGATGGGACAACGGTCAAGTCTCCTTTTTACCATCCCTTACTGACGGTGCAGGGGTTACCATGCCCTGCGGCCACATGCCCTGCACTTTTCCACCTAAACCAGGTACGATGCTGACCACCGAGGCCCCCGCATCATACTCAGGTCACCTCCCAGGCCTCTGCACAGTCAGCCACAAACACCTGCCAGGCCTCAGCACGCCACCAAGTCAAAAATTCACAAGGCACAGCATGTCACCTACAGCGGAGGCCATGCTGACTAGACGTCAACGAGGACCCCTACGACTTCAACAGCCTCGGGCATGGCCGGCACGACGCACCAGTGATCAAGTACCAATTGCCATTCCTGACACTGTGCTGCTACAGGAATATGCCACAGTACTAGATCTTCCTTCTAAGGCTCCACGTGTAGCTCTCTCATGTATTCCTGGCTCCCTCCTTACAGCTATAAAAGGGGGCAGCCAGGGCCATTTCTGGGGGCCGACTCCGAGGCGCACGCACCGCTCCACGCCGAGACCTGGGACTAACTCCCTCTCTCACCTAGTGTAAGGAAAATGAACCCTAAGCCCATTTACTTTAGATTTTAGTGTTTGATGACCAACACAACCAAATTAGACTAATGAATTTGCAAGTGTTTGTTTTATAGTCCAACAGGGTGCAAGACATGACTTGGACGAAGGCGACGTGATGATCCGATGATCAACACCTTAAGGAAGACCTTAGGAGCACAAGAAAAGACCCAAGATATCAAGCAAAGTCCAAGCATGAAGATAGGAACCAAGCCGTACGCAAGATCACGAAGAAACGAGCTCGTAGAGGCGACCGGACGCTGGACCGGACGCGGGAAGCGTGACCGGACGCTGGACTGGTGGCTCGGTAGATAGGCGACTGGAAGCGAGGACCGGACACAGGCGGCAACCGACCGGACGCAGAAACACAGCGTCCGATCGAGTACAGAGAGGTTCTAGGCGCGTGAAACTACGACCGGACGCGTCCGGTGGCAGGCGATCGGACGCTGGCAGCGTCCGATCGGTAGTTCGTGGCTGCAACGGTCGAGACGACCGGACGCGTCCGGTCAGGATGATCTCAGCGTCCGGTCAGTAGCAGAATTGCGGGAGTTCGACCTCAACGGCTACTTTCTCAGTGGGGCTTATAAATACAACCCCCAACCGGCCATTTGAGACGTGTGGAGCTGAGGAAACATACCAAGAGTGTTGATACACCATTTAAGTGATCTCCACATGCATAGTGCTTAGTGTTTTATTAGGTGATTAGCATAAGTGCTTTGCGAAGTGCTTAGGTTGATTAGACCACCGCTTATGCGCTTGCTCTAGGTGTTTGCCTAGTGTTTAAGTGAGGTTTGCATACCTCTTGCCACCCCCGTGCTTGCGAGCATAAGTGTTGTACATCTGAGAGGCTTGAAGTCTTGCAAGATCACACCAACCATGTTTGTGGTGTGGCCACCACCATGTACCGGAGGGAACAAGGCCTGCGGCGTTTTGGCCGGAAGCTTGATAGTGAAGACGGCGGGGAGCATCCGGGAGAGGCTTGCCGAGAGGCACATCGGAGACCCACTTGCGCGTGGGGAAGGCCCGAAGCTATCCACGGAGTTATCCAACCGGGAGCTTGGCCCTTGCGAGGGATTCCTTGTGAGGGGCTCCAACGAGGACTAGGGGGAAGCTTACGCGCTTCTCGATACCTCGGTAAAAATACCAGAGTCGTCGACGGGAGTTTGCATATCTCTACCTTGCTCTTTAGCTTCTGCATTTACATTGTTTACATTACTTATTTTGCAGTAGAGATAGCTACACACTAGCAAAACTATAATTGCACATCTAGATAGCTTATCTATTGCATAGGTTTTGCTAGGGTTAGAAAAAGAGGCCATAGTGTAGAGTTAGAATTTTAAGTTGCCTAATTCACCACCACCCCTCTTAGGCGTTATGGTCCCTTCAATTGTTATCAAAGCCGGTTGGCTCATATTTGGACCTTTGGCTTAACCGCTGTTAGGCCGACGCTTTTTTAGAGTGGTTGGGATAGATATCGCTAGGCCTCTATACTTTGACGGCACTAACTTCCCATACTATAAAGCTAGAATGGCTTACCACCTTGAGGCGGTTGATTTAGGTGTATGGAGAGTCACTCGTGAGGGGATTAAACCCATTAAGAATCCCAAAAAGGCCCACAAAGAGTGACGAAAAAGAAATGCATTTTAATGCTAGAGCTAAGAATTGCTTGTTTGAATCTTTTAGCATGGATGTTTTTAACCAAGTGTTTACTTTAAATACCGCTCATGAAATTTGGTTAAAACTCCAAGAGCTCCATGACGGCACAAGTAATGTCCGTGAGCAAAAACATTGTCTAGCTAAGCAAAATTATGATTCTTTTGCTATGAATGATGATGAGCTTGTTCGTGATATGTATTCTCGATTGAATCTAATTATCAATGAGCTCCATTCAATAGGATTATTAAAGCTAGATGATGCGGACATCGTGAGGAAGATCATCTCCGTTCTACCACAAAAGAAATATGCAAGTATCATCACCATTCTTCACAACATGAAGAACTTGAGCAACATGACCCCGGGCATTGTCATTGGCAAGCTAGTGGCATTTGAAATGTCATGTAAGATGGGTCAAAGAGAAGCATCTTCATCAAGCAAAGGCAAAGCTCTCGCTTGTAGCGAGAAGAAAAAGATGAAGGGCAAGAAAGTTGAGTCAAGCTCAAGCTCAAGCTCCCCAAGTGAAGAAGATGATGATGATGATGATGATGATGATGATGATGATGATGATGAACAAGAATCAAGTGATGATGATCAATCTTCCTCCTCCACCTCTGACCTTGATGAAGAATCAATCAAACTTATCAAAAAGGTGGAAAAGATGATCGTAAGGCTCAATGTCAAGGGTGTGCCCATCCAAATTCAAGACCTCGTTTTCACTAATCAAAGAAACGAGCAAAGAAAGAGGGGATGCTATGGATGCGGCGAGTTGGGGCACTTTGTGGAAGTTTGTCCAAACAAGCCCACACCCAAGGCAAAGAAGAAGGTGTGCAAGAACAAAGCCCTCACATCAATAAGGTCATGGGATGATTCTTCAAGTAAAGAAGATCATCACAAGAGGCGAGGGCGCAAGCACTCATCATCAAGCTCTTCTCGTGTGTGCCTTATGGCACGAGGTAATGAAAGCTCATCCTCTAGTGAGAGCGATAGTGATGATGATTTGCCTTCTTATAATATAATTGTGCAACAAAATCTTAAATATGCTAAAGTTTGCACTAGTCAACAAAAGAAGCTCAAAAATTTAAAAGAAGAGCTAGGTAGTTCACAAGAAGCATACAAAAATTTGCTTGAACAATATGAAAACTTTACAAATCTCAATGTTGAACTATCTACTAAAATTGAGCAACTTGAGGCTAGTGCAACAACAAATGCATGCACAATCAAAGATAAGCAACTTGAAAAGAAAAATGAAAAATTAAAAGAAAAGTTAGCTAGCTCACAAAATGATTATCAAAGTTTGCTTGCTAAAATGGAAATCATGGGCAAATATTGTGATGAGCTAACAAATAAAGTTGCTAATCTTGAGGCCATAAAAAATACCCCCACCAAGGCATCTAAAAGAAATGACATAATTAAAAAGGATGCCTCTACTTCTTGCAATGATTTATGTTTAGACTCACCTTTGTGCAACCAAGTTTGTGTTGAGAAAGTTGTTGTAGATACATGCACACAAGAGGTTGCAAAGGAGAATGAGCAACTCAAGCAAGAAGTAGTTCGCCTCACCAAGGACTTGACTCAAGTGAAAGGCAAAGCGAAGCAAACCCAACTTCATCAAGATAACACCGTCAAGGGAGTGAAGAAGCTTGATGAAGGACAAACTGTGGTTTGTTACGTGTGCCACAAAGAAGGCCACAAGTCCTATGAGTGCAAGGTAAAGAATGGGGAGGAGCAAAGAAGAAGGAGAAAAAGCAAACAAGCAAGCTCTCCAACACCTACACCAACAAGGTGGACAAGAAGGCCTCCACACCTTATCTCTTGAAGAAGAAGAAAAATGACAAGGTGGTGGCCATCAAGGTGAACAAGCAAGCCAACAATGGGGTCAAACGTTTTTGGGTGCCAAAGAAAATCATTTCCAACATGAAAAGCACCAAGAAGGTTTGGATCCCGAAAGGGAAGTAAGGAGTCCGCTGGATGTTGGGGAATTTGGAGACTTGGCAAAAGTATGGTTGCATTTCATGGGGTGCATCTTGATGGACATAGTCATTGCCAAGTAGGTTAGTGAATACTATGGACCCAAATTCCCCTTCCCATGTTAGGTAACTAGATGTCATTACTTTCTATTAGTATTCATTTCAATTGGTATTATCCTTCAATTGATATACTCTTAAAGCATCTAGTTATCTTTCATGCCTATGTTTGCATTTACATGCTTAAATCCTTTGTCATGCATTCAATAGGTACATCATATGGTAGGCTTGCTCGGTTTCATTATCAATCCTTGGAGCAAACCTACATGGTTTAAAAATTGTTTAGAAACACGGCACATAGCTTGTTTTACTATCATTTATCTAATATGTGCCAAAGTCCAATTTGTACATAATCTCTCCCAAATATCATCTTTCAAGTGGTATTTTGATACTTAAATCAATGTGCACAAATTTTACAAGTATTCAACACTTGTGTGCACAAATTTAGGGGGAGCTTATTCTACAACTTGGATGCTTTGAGACTAACACTTGTTCAAATGGTATCAATTTTTTTTTCAAACCTATCACATGTGTAGTAGTCTCATTGTAAGGAAATTGGAGTCCCCGGAGTTAAGCATCTTTCTTCAATTGGCATCATCATGTTGTTTACTTTTCTTCTTTATATGCTTTCTCCATGCATTATATAGATTAAACTCTCTTATACAATAAATTACTAATTATGCATATGCTTTGCTTTCTACCATATGTATGCATACATTCAGGGGGAGCTTAGTCTATATAATATATGAGGGTTAAATTTTGTGATCCTTCCCTCCCTTGTTGCTACTAATGTCTTCCTTTTCGGTGTTTGATGCCAAAGGGGGAGAATTTGAAGGACCAAAGGCAAGCATCAAGTTGATGTCTACAGGTGGTAATGGTCCGAGAAAGGGAGAAAAGTGAATTATGGATTAGTCTAAGTAATGGGAGATTTTTTTTAGAAAGATAGGCTTTAATCCATAACATCACATGGGGACATTTGCAAGGGCAAGACATGGCTTTTAAGTAAAGTTTTATTTGGTATCTGTCAATTAGTACCATATAACCTTGCCCTTTGCGTTGCATCCTAGCAAGTAGGTAGTTTTTAAAATTTCAAAATCTCTATCATTTGCTTGCTTTGGTCGTATTGTCATCAATCACCAAAAAGGAGGAGATTGTAAGGAAAATGGACCCTAAGCTCATTTACTTTGGATTTTAGTGTTTGATGACCAACACAACCAAATTGGACTAATAAATTTGCAAGTGTTTGTTTTGTAGTCCAACAGGGTGCAAGACATGACTTGGACGAAGGCGACGTGATGATCCGATGATCAACACCTTAAGGAAGACCTTAGGAGCACAAGAAAAGACCCAAGATATCAAGCAAAGTCCAAGCATAAAGATAGGAACCAAGCCGTACGCAAGATCACGAAGAAACGAGCTCGTAGAGGCGACCGGACGCTGGACCGGACACTGGAAGCGCGACCGGACGCTGGACCGGTGGCTCGGTAGACAGGCGACCGGACGCGAGGACCGGACGCGGGCGGCAACCGACCGGACGTAGAAACACAGCGTCCGATCGAGTACAGAGAGGTTCCAGGCGCGCGAAACTACGACCGGACGCGTCCGGTGGCAAGCGACCGGACGCTGGCAGCGTCCGATCGGTAGTTCGTGGCTGCAACGGTCGAGACGACCGGACGCGTCCGGTCAGGACGATCTCAGCGTCCGGTCAGTAGCAGAATTGCGGGAGTTCGACCCCAACGGCTACTTTCTCAGTGGGGCTTATAAATACAACCCCAACCGGCCATTTGAGACGTGTGGAGCTGAGGAAACATACCAAGAGTGTTGATACATCATTTGAGTGATCTCCACATGCATAGTGCTTAGTGTTTTATTAGGTGATTAGCATAAGTGCTTTGCGAAGTGCTTAGATTGATTAGACCACCGCTTATGCGCTTGCTCTAGGTGTTTGCCTAGTGTTTAAGTGAAGTTTGCATACCTCTTGCCACCCCCGTGCTTGCGAGCACAAGTGTTGTACATCGGAGGGGCTTGAAGTCTTGCGAGATCACACCAACCGTGTTTGTGGTGTGGCCGCCACCGTGTACCGGAGGGAACAAGGCCCACGGCGTTTCGGCCGGAAGCTTGATAGTGAAGACGACGGGGAGCATCCGGGAGAGGCTTACCGAGAGGCACATCGGAGACCCACTTGCGCGTGGGGAAGGCCCGAAGCTATCCACGGAGTTACTCGACCGGGAGCTTGGCCCTTGCGAGGGATTCCTTGTGAGGGGCTCCAACGAGGACTAGGGGGAAGCTTGCACGCTTCTCGATACCTCGGTAAAAATACCAGAGTCGTTGATGGGAGTTTGCATATCTCTATCTTGCTCTTTAGCTTCCGCATTTACATTGTTTACATTACTTATTTTACAGTAGAGATAGCTACACACTAGCAAAACCATAGTTACACATCTAGATAGCTTATCTATTGCATAGGTTTTGCTAGGGTTAGAAAAAGAGGCCATAGTGTAGAGTTAGAATTTTAAGTTGCCTAATTCACCCCCCTCTTAGGCGTCATGATCCCTTCACTTAGCTTGTAACCCCCTACTACAAGCACTTCGGTGCAAGGAATACGAGATCGATCTCTCGGACTGGACGTAGGGCATCGATTGCCTGAACCAGTATAAACCTTGTCTCTTTGCATCACCATCCGGGATTAGGAGCACGTAGTTCAAATTCACTGGTTGGTTGAGGACCCCTCGGTCCGAAACACCGACACGCCTCCATCGAAAGGCCTCAGTAAATCATGAACAACCGGGACGGTTAATATGCCTGCCTAGGTTAATCAATAAAAAACACCAGCGAGCCCATCGGTGAGGCCCGTTGAGCCCATTCGCGCGTGCGCCGCCACTGCTTGACATGCCCGAGCCCAATTCGGCGCTCCCGAACGCGAGCCTGCCGTGTCGTTGCCGCCGGAGTGCTAGATCGAGGGCGCCGCGCCGCCGGAGGGAGGAGAGAGAGGGAGAGGAGAGTGAGGGGCGCTGTGAGGGAGAGGAGCGTCGCGCTCGGCAGGGGAGGGGCGCTGTGAGGCTAGGGTTAACCCTAAGTCTGAGTTATATATGAGCCTGATAGAAGGGTAGAGTTGGGCTTTGCCAGGGCTCGAAGTTGGGCCAGTATTTTCAGAGGTGGGCCTTATAGTGTGCTCGCCTCTGAAAATAGATTTACGAAAAATAGAATATTTTTTGAGGCAGTTATCTAAAAACGACCATCTCAATAAATCTATTTTTGGAGGCCGGTATTTCCTAACCGCCTCTGTAAATAAAACAACAATCTCTGTAAGTCTATTTTGCGTGAGGTCATTTTTTGTGCCTCCATAAATAAAAATGACCGCCTCAGTTAATCGCTGAATATTTTACGAGTCTGTTGGATTTTGTGTTGGGTGGTGCCTCATAAAATCATTTTTGTAGTAGTGTCGACTTCTCTGTTTAAGGGAGGTAGGCGAAAGAACAGAATGGCGGAGGAGAAGGTGGGTGCACGCGGGGCGTGGGCTAAACACCCCCACCGATCAACGGTCCACGTTGCGTCAGCATGCCGAATCCACGATGGACGCCACACATACAACCACGTCACCTAACGGGTCAAGTATAGACCTGTTGGATGCCCGATGAGACTCAAACAAACTTCAGGGACTCAGAAATTAAAAATTGAGACTTTGGGGACCTAACTGACACTTAAAGACAAGTTTACGTACCTGGAGCGAATTTCACTCTTAAAAAACGTTAGGATGAGCCCCATCTCTATGGGCACTCCCAAGAAAATGAACCCATAAATCCCAAGAATAATGACATTTCAATGTATTTCACTGCATGCACAATTTTAACTGCCCCTTGAGCTCACGTCATGTATACTAGAAGATTTTTGGTTGTTTAGCCCACTAAACTCATTGCCACAAAGAACATTCCTAACCTTGTTTCGCCTCAGAGAAACTCTAATCTTACACATAAACTCCTATTCAGGGGCAGCTCTAACATGCATGGGGCGAGGATGGGGGCTCGTGCCCCTACCCTTGCGCTCCATGTTAGAGCAAATATAATAAAGCAATGTAAACAGGTTTTATGCTGAGGTGGAGAGAACAGGAAAAAGAAGAGAAGCAAAGCAGAACGGCTGAGCTCTAAGAAATTTTACAAGAGAAAGGAGTTAGCCATGTGTTGATTATTATGAAGTATATATGCTCTAGTAACCAACTAGTACTATAAATGTGTCTGATAAATAGACCGTAAATGTACATACAATGAACAGTGAGCTGTATTATTAGCCATACCGTTGCTGCTCCTGTTATGTTGTATTGAATAAATGACGTCAACCTATACAACATATATATTCTCAATCTAACACATCAGCAAAGGTTAGACTAGTAACACTATCTATCTGCCACGTCACCGAGAGAGCAATTAGATTGGAACCAAAGAGTAAACTGAACTCAAATTCGACAAGAACCTCGCCCTCATTTGTGACCTTGAAACCGAAGCCCCCGAATTGACACGTTCTAGAAACTCTTTTTTTTAAAAATATGATCACATGTAATGTAAAGAACATGCACATACTAATGACAGTCATCTGCAGGTGAGCGACAGGTTACCCTCGTGATGGGAGAGATACAGGTTAGGTTCGCCATCTTTTTCCATGAAGAGCTCAAATGTCACACGACGACCCGTTACCAACTGCTATAGTCACATATTTGATATATGCATGGTCGAGCTGATCGAGCTTCCCATGCACCTCTTCTTTTTCCCCGATTAGTTTTCTGTGTTAATTAGCAGATAAACACGCTGGCAGGTACAACCACAGGGTTATAAGATATCATTTAGGCCCTTATAGTATCTGTCATTTTCAGCTAAACATTCTAGATCAATGGCCCTAGCTTGATACGAGAACAAGCATAGGAGACAAAAAAATGTATCTAGTAGCTAGGGCTCTTGATTTTGTTGAACGAAAATCCTTGTGATTTAATATGGATCATTCATGCTCTCCGACGTGAGCACATATTCTGCATCAGGTTTCTTTATGTTGAGAAATGGGAATTGGATAATATTAATTAGTGATGACTATTCGATATCCCCTGTAGGCTGTAGATCTGCAGTTCTGTTGGGATGATACATCAATCTTACTACGCATACGTGTTACAAATGCTGGTAATTAGTCGGCGCGGGCATCTCTTAGTTGTTCTGTTGTATTTCAGTCTGTCGGCTACAAGCAAGCAAGGTTCTACAATTGATAGCTAGCCCGATTACTTGGACAACTATATATCTTCAGCTTGATTTGGTCGACCATCACATACACTGAACTGAATACACACAATTTCTTTTGTTTTTTGAATGGGGATACTCACTTCTTCAATAGACAGCTTACTTGACATTTGAATTTGAACCCAACAAAAGATGTCTCCTAGCACAATTTTTTCTTTTAGACTAGTTCCACAGCAATTTATTTTATCCTGGGGATTGAATCATAATTGATCTTCTTTTTTTGTCAAAAGCAGAGGCTTTATGTTTTAAATATAGGCATTTAAGTAACCTAACTCCATTAGCAACAACATCCTTTGGCATATAGTCATTACTAATTGTTAGTGTAAACTTTTCATGTCAACGCATGCTTTTGTGCCTTGATTATCTTTTCACGACGACATCGATCGATTGAGCAGCATCTGCTCCCAACTTCCTATACACTGCATGTCAACAACAACCTCATGTAGGTCATGGTAGGTGTGCCTTGAGTTCTAGACTTCATAGACAAGAGGTGGCAACCAAATACAAGGTTATTAACACCGATAATGGTTGTTAGCTCTCCATTGTGAATGACAAAAATTCTGCGGAGTGATATCCAAGTAACACTCCTTTTCCCTTTCACGAAAAAAGGCAGACATAAAGGAAAGAAAATATAAACTTTAGCTCGGTTCGCAAAACTAAGACTGAATCTAGCTTCTTAACAAAATACACGTGAAGTCGTGTTCTAAAAAATTGATAATGATGCCACCCGGGCGTCCGTGCGGCCAGACGCGTCTTCCCACTCGCTATGCTCGCTCCCTCTCGTCCGCACCCAGCCGTCCGCCTCCACCGCGCAGCCCGCTCCCACTATGCTGCGCCGCTGCCCCGTCGCGCGCGCCCGCCTCCACCAGCCGATGACGACCGCGAGCCGGCGACCACGCTCCTCGGCACCTCCCAACCGTCTTCTCCACACTCCTGCTCCCTCCCTGGCCGCCGCCGCCGGCCTCCTCCCCCCCCACACCGGCGGCGCCCTCACTCACCCCAGCGCGCGTCCTCCCCAACTCAGGCGTCCTCCTCCCCCACGCGCGTCGCACAAGCCGTGCACCCCGCTGCCTCCCTCTCCCTCCTCCTGCTCCGACGTGGTGGCGGCCCCGGTGCAAGCACGAGCTCCGATCCACGCAGCCACCCCCGCACGACCCCGTTCCTCTTCTTCGGCTGGCCACCCCCCCCCCGGCCTCAGCTCCGGTGCTGCGATGGGCGTGACCCCGACTGTGGCCCCGGCGCGGGCGCGGGTGTGCGGCCCTGCTCCAGCCCCGAGAGCCCCCAATGCCCGTAGATCTGGTGGCCATGGCACTTTCCGCGCCAGGCCCCCCATGTTGCAATTGTATGTTTCAATTGTTTCAGACATTTTAGAGGTATGTTGCGGTTGAATCATATGGATGTTGCAAAAGTAGATCGGGGATGTTGCATATGTTGCAATTGTTTTTAGAGGCATGTTGCAATAGTTTATTTCGAGTGTTTCAGATATTTTAGAGGTATGTTTTATCTGTTTTTCTGGAAGCATGGTTCAATCATGTTTATCTGGATGTTGCACATGTTTCACACATATGTTGCATGTGTTTTATTTGGATGTTGCGTATGGTTGCAATATTTTTTCAAGTGTGTTTTAGGTGTGTTTTTCAAGTGTTTCAGAAGTATGTTTCAAGTATTTCAACTGCATTCAGACGTATGTTGCAACCGTTATTTTTGGATGTTTCAAAAGTAGATCTGGTGTTGCATCTCTCCTCCTCCCACCTTCTGCTACATCTCGTGGTTGGGATCAGGGGCACAGGCGCGTGGTGACGTGGGCGCGGCGGCCGGGGTCTCCTGTTGCGCGGGCACAGCGGACACAATTCTATTTTGATTTTACGTGAGGGGTCGGCGGGTTTGCGAACGGGAGCCATGTACAGACACAGGCGTAGGGCCGAATGTCCGGGCGCTAGGCTTGCCGGAAAAAAAAGAGTCAAGCTAGATATTTTTTGCTCGTTTTTCGACAAGCAAGCTTGTGGTGGGTCGAAAAAGTGATAGTGCAGCTTAATACTTTTTCTGTTGTTGCTTCTCTACGATGCATGGCTTTCACGTGGATTTCTTGGCATCTTGTCGCCGACTCTCGATCGGCTACGGTTTTCAACCCTCTGCCATTTGTTTTTGTGCCTTGTCCCATAGTTGGTCTGGAATTTGCAAGGGGACGATGGACCCATGTTTGTTTGGCATTTCCCTTGGCCATGGTCCACTTTCCAGATGTGTTGTGTGGCACGAACTTGAGCCGCGTTGACACATACAGGCTTATGGAAAAAAAATTATGCCAGCATAGATGAGTTGAGCTTGACATGACTCATGCCACACAATAATAAAAAGATATGCTACAAGTGATCCCATTTAGTATTATAGCACTGACTCGATATTTTTATTAGGGATTTTCAGTCCGAAGTACTCGCTCAGTCCCAAGTTATAAATCATTTCAACTTTTTTTAGAGAGTCAAAACATCTTAAGTTTGATCAAAATTATAGAGAAAATTATAAATATTTATGACATAAAATAGGTATACTGTAAAAATATAATTACCGATGAATCTAATGATACTTATTTGGTATCATAAATATTATTATTTTATTATATAAATTTGGTTAAACTTAAGATGCGTCGACTCTTCAACAAAATTAGAATGACTTATAGTTTGGCATGGAGGGAGTACAACACAAATAGTTGGATTAACCAGTGATGTGTGTGCATCCGGCTCCGGCACGCAGGTGTGTCGCCGTGGCCTAAATGTTTATTAGGTCAAAGAAAAAGATGGAGCAAGGGAGAGCAACCTCATGCCGGACTCCACAGCTATATACATGCTGCCTTGTCATATGTCACAGTCCTACAATTTTGTAAAGTGCTAGTGCTATTCTTATTTTCCGCTGTACCTGTAATAAATACCAGGACAAACATTGTACGAGTTCAAATTCTTTGGAACACAAAATAAACAAACACTCTAGGAGTTCAAATTCTTTGGAGCCCAAAATAAACTAATGTAGAAGCAGCCCATTTAAAGGTTCATGTTTTTTTTTAAACATATAAGGGGAAATTGGTTCTGGAGCATCGAAAGATCGTGACTTCCATAAAATACCACAGAAAGACATCGGTCCCGTAAAATACCACTGAAAGATGCACACGTGAACTGAAAGTACCATTCTGTTAGATTTGAGCGTTAGGTCCGTTAACTTAGACCAAAATACTCCCAAATCGGTACAAGAGCTCTAAAAACATAATAACCAAGCCCCAAACCGGTACAGGAGCTCTAAAAACATAAGAATGAAGTACATGGCATGAACTGACAGCATTTCAACACATACAAGTCACCATATGCACTAAATATTGACCAAGCACATGAAAAATATTCTGGACTAACTGGTGTGCCTGGTGGTCTTTGGTCAGTTGGTGTAGAAACAGAAGCTGCCATCCTTCTTGTTGTTGGTCCTGGACTAACTGGTGCTTGGATGGCTAAGGAAGTAGAGGGGCTAGCTGTAGCTGTACCAGGTGATTGAGTGACTAAAGAAGTAGAGGTTATTCCTGTATCATTCTTTGAAGTACCACCTCCTTCCTTTCTTTTCCTACATAACAGCAATGTAATCAAATCATTTTGCATGTAGGGTAATTCAGCTAAAACATGAAACTTGAAGTTCAACTTACCTAGGTTCAACAGCAAGTTCAGTAGGGGGCTCAGAAGAAGTAGAGGTTCCTGTAGCATTCTTCTTGGACTTTTTGGAAGCATTCTTGCATTTTGAAGTACCACATCCTCCCTTTCTTTTACTACAGAACAGCAATGTAATCAAATCATTTTGCATGTGGAAAAAAAAGAAATCGATTATGTGGTACAGATCTCATTTTATCCTTTGATGATATGAGATAAACCGAACACATTGATGTTTTGACAATGTTATTTTGCTTCAACTTCACCTACAGACTTATATGTTTTCACAAAAACAAAATGGTAAGACCTGTCAATACTAAAATCGTGTAATATGTGAAGAATTCAGAATGTGTTGAATTGTTGAAATTGATTGCACTTTCATTGTTTTCCAGCCAGCCTTGCCGATGCACAGTTGCAGACTAGCGCTCTTTGTATAGTAAAATCTCTTCCCTCACTCTGCTTAACACAAAACCTGGCCGAATACCTTGGTACCAGTCTATTGTTTTCTACATCAATTGATATATGAACTGTTTTCATTAGCTTAATCGGCTACTATCAGGGTGAAGAGGACAGAAATTAAGTTTGAGGGAATCTAACTTAATGCAAGTGCCCAATATTCAAGCAAGACACATCTACTTGACATCCCTTTTCTACTGCAAGCTGCATGGCGGGCCCAAGATCAATGTTCAGTGCAAAAACCACCCTTACCTGGACGATCTAGTAGGGCGCGGCAAAGCCACGCCTCGGTTTCTAGTTGAAAGCCTTGCCAGTGTGATAAAATATTAGTTTCTGATATACTGTGAGTGCAGACTTATGGCTAAATTCCTTGATAGCTGAGATCGCATGATTCAAAATACATAGAATTGCTGCAACAAATTAGATATAGTCGCACACAAAGCTAAAAGCTTAGAAGTACCTTCGGATCAAGAAATAATTTCAATTTCCTGATACAGCTGCATCTCCTAAGGAGATGAAACATCATTGCCAGAAGAGCATGGTGATTCGCCATGAAATTAATAATAAGGGATTCACATATTGGAAGCTTATCCATTTCCTGCAGGAAGGTCACATATCCAGCTATTTCCTGCCATATGCACAATTTTCATTAAGTTTAATGAGAAGATGAAATCAGCAAATTATCAGTAGTTTTATTTGCAAAATTACCAATGTTTCAGCTCTAATTCTTGAAACAAAGTAATTAACATTGGCCCTATTGATGAATTATAAGAATAGAATGATAGAAAAGTTGCTCTTAACTCGTGTCTTCAGAATAGCTATTACGGTTCTTAAAGATAGGGAAGTAATGGCTTCAGGGCAAGCAGCAGGGGTTTTCACTAAGTTGTGTCCAAAATTATCAAGTTTTACATTGTGTTCAGCTTGGCTACCTTTTACAAAATTGTAAAATCTTTTCTCTAGTTTGCAGACATAACATTTAACATTGAATTTGTCATGAAATTTTGTGCATAAACAAATTACCCGATGAAGTGCGAGAGAAACTATCAGCCCCTTGGCAGAATCATATCTCTCCATCAATCCTGTGGATGATATGAGTATTCCAAGAAAGGTCGAGTGCATGATATATAGTGACTGAAGATGACGCCCGGACACAGCAAACTGGTGGAGGCTTTGAGCATTGGGGATTTGATCTCCAGCTTCCCGGTGTCCAAGACGCTGTAGTCGAGACACTCGAGAGATTCCGAAAAAATGGAGACGTCACAGACGGGGCCGAGATTAGACACAGAGATACCGAGCTTCTGCAGGCGCGGACACTGCGCACTGGAGGAGTAGTCACGGCCGGCGCAACACACAGTCGAGGAGGAGGAGGTGGTGGACGGCGCAGGCAGTGCGGCCTCTGCGTGACGAGTGGCCCACGGCGGACGGCGTGGCCTCCACACGGGGAGCGGCCTGCGCGCGAAGAGGAAGCCGCGGCGGCCGGCGTAGGAGGCCCTCGGAGCTCCCAGGCGGCCGGCGGACGGGCGGAGGCGGCGCGGCCTCCGCACGACGAACGGCCCGCGGCGGACGGCGCAGGCGGCACGGCCTGCGCGCGAGTACCAGCCCGCGGCGGACGGCGCAGCCTCCACACGGGGAGCGACCTACGCGCGGAGAGGAAGCCGCGGCGGCCGGCGCAGGAGGCCCTCGGAGCTCCCAGGCGGCCGGCGGACGGGCGGAGGCGGCGCTCCGCAGGCAGAACCGAGCGCGGCGCGGCTCTCACTTTCCCGTACGAGGATAAGGAAGGGTAAAAATGTCAGCTAACTTTTGGAGTTTAGATCAAATTAACGCTCCTAAGTGTAAAACCTGACGGAGTGCTATTTTCAGTTTACGGTGACAACTTTAGTGCTATTTTACGGAGCCAAACTCTTTCAATGGTATTTTACGGAGGACGTAACCTTTCGATGCTACAGAACCAATTTTCCCAACATATAAAGGCTCATGTTGCTTCTCCACCCAGAGCTAGGTTTATGATTACAATACATTATAGACGCCGCGCTTCTTTTTTCCACTCAGCGCCTTTGAGATTGGGAGCCAAATTCTCCAGAAGCTAATACTGTAGTGGTTAAAAATCTGAGCAAGCGATAACAGGCAGGCCTAACATGCCCCCCCCCCCCCCCCCTTTTTTTGAAGTGTTCTGTACGTGCTCCATTATCGAACATGGGTCATGGAATTGCCCTGTTCAATAACATGGGTCATGGAATTGTTCTGTTCGCTTGACTGATAAGCCACGACTGAAAGTAGTGTTGACTGATTTGTTGTGAAAGAAAATATTGTTCATTAGCTGAAAAAATACGGCTTATAAGCCAAGCGAACAGGACGATAGCATTTGCAAGTACCAATAGCAAATAACAGGCTTTGTCATCACTACATCATCTATCTGTTCTTTAAGAGTACCACAACAAAGCTCCAATCTATAACAATGATCTATATAATAGTGACGTTGTGAACATCAAGCTTTTATTGTATTTTTTGGTAATAGTACAATGCACATTTATACTTATATTACCACGGTATTATTTTTCCATTGCAACATACGGACATTCACCTAGTAAGACTAAAAAACAAACTTTGGTCCTAGCTTTTAAAAATTATTATGCGAAGTGTTTCTTATGATGAAAAGACAATGTGTGCAACATACACTCCTTAACATGTTATATGGTACACCATCCATTTCAAATTATAAGATATTTTGGTTTTTCTAGATACATTATATATATATATATATATAAACATAATGTATATTTAAGTAGCTTAGCCACTGGCGGAACCAGGGGGCAGCAGGGGCCTTCCTCCCCCCCCCCCAAGCACAGTGGATTTTTTAAAATGGCTATAAAACATCAATTGCATAGTAAAAAAAAGTTATTATTTCACTCTTTTTATGATAAATATTATGTTTTTCGTTATGAGTACTAAATATATATGTAAAAATGTTGATAAGCTATTGAGACATATACTTGTTGTACATATTTATCGTGTTTACGAGGTGTCATCGTATTGTCCGCCCCCCCATTGATCAAAAGTTCTGGTTCCACCACTGTACTAGAAAAGCCAAAACGTCTTTATATATATAGTAAGTACAATGTATCTAAGAAAGCAAAAACGTATTATAAGTTGGAACGAAGAGAATACTAAATATCTTCTTTTCTGAAATCAGTATGCCAAGAAATGTATTAAAAACCGTTGCGGCCTTGCCGTGCAGTGCCTGTATTATGTCGAAGTATTATAGTTGATACATAATTTATTTCATGTACAGAGTAATAATAATTGTATGCAGGTAGAAGTACGCTTTTTTAAGCTACTTGGCTTCGTTATTTTCGCTTAGGTGTCATGGTTTGCAACAAAACGTCCGTGAAACGATTATCGGTGGAAATTATGTTCACGTGAATATATACAAATGTTATTGTATGTATTTAAATTACCTGTGTAGCCCTACAACAATGGATGTTATTTATATATATTGTGTTAGTCATATAAGCAATTTTTATATGAAGTATATAATTTGCAAGTTTTTTTTGAATTTTGTAAATGCCCAACAACGTTCATAGACGTGGTTATTTAAGAGCACGAACACACGCATGGATTTTAACCGGTGGTAATAAACCTTTGGTTGATTTGGTTTCGCAAATATTATTATACAGATGCCAATTGAAATTTGGAGCATGAGTGTCTGAAGGTAAATGATAAAAATACTTCAATATGTGAAATGGATATAGATGGAGAAACTGAATTGTTAGTGTTGAATATTTGAAGCTGCACTAATGTGTGCGATATTACTACCTCCGTACGTAAAAGAATGCAATTATGGGATGCGTGTCGGTCAAAGAAGTTCAAGTTTGACCAAGTTTATAGCAAAAATTATTAGTATTTATGTCTCTAAATAAATTTATTATAAAATATATTCTATAACTAATCTAATGGTACTTACTTTGTATCATAAATGTTTACACTTTTTTATATAAATTTAGTCAAAGTTCAAACTATTTGACTTCTCAAAAAACGAGAATTGCATTCTTTTATGGACGGAAGGAGTATCACCCTGTTCGCTGATGCTAAAATTTGGCTTATGTTGATGCTTATGCTGAAATATTGTGAGAGAAAAATACTGTTCCATAGATGAAAAGTAGTTCTGAATAAACTCAAGCGAACATGGCCTATATATCTATTGCATAGTTCTATTTATGAGAAACAAAATAGAACTTGTTTTTATTTTATTTTATGAATTTTGTATGATTTTATATAGATTTTTAAACTTTTAGCTGATTAAAACCCGAATGAAAAAGGAAAACCTAATAGGACAAACGTTTTGCACCTAGGCCCATGTACTTTTCCTTATTCTCAACATGCTCTGATGTGCTGTCAATAATTGTTTTAATGAGTCAGGAGTTTAGCATTGGGAACCCGGAAAAGCTTCTATTCTCCTTTCCTCATCCACGAGCTCACAGCAGAGCGCAGCACGCACGCAGGGTGCGCAGCTCGGTTGTGACCGTGGCACGGCCGCCAGGGATGGCCGGGAACGCCACAGCAACGGCGCAGGCGGCGCCCGCACCCCGCTCGCGCTGGGGCCGCTGGCCACCTGCCCGCGTTATCGGGGTTCGACCTGGGCCGTCCACATGCCCGATCCGATGGCCGGGAACGGCGATCGACGTGGCCACACTCACTGGCTCGCTTTTGGTGCGTAAATCGTATTAAGAGAAGATGTGCGTAAATCCCTTTTGCCGCGTATCGTGCTCGTATACCCCCACCGAAACCGCAGTCGAGGCCACGAGGGTGCAAAACACAAACCCGTCAACTTCCCTTCTCCGATTCCCCAATCGGCCGACTTCCAATCCCTAACCCTAGTCCCATCGCCGCCGCGATGCTCCGCTCGCCGGGCAATTCGCCCCGCCGCCTCTCGCCGTCGCCGTCGCCGTCGCCGACACCCGCACCCTCCACCCCTCGCCCGCCCTCCCCGACCCCCTCCACCGCCTCCGCCCTCGCCACCGCCTCTTCGAAGCGCCGCCGGCCGGAGGTGCTCGACGAGGACACATACGTCGCCGCCATCGAGCGCATCATCGAGCGGGACTTCTTCCCGGACCTCCCCCGCCTCCGCGACCGCCTCGATTGGCTCCAGGCTGTGCGGTCCCGCGACCCGCTCATACTCCGCGATGCGCAGCTCAAGATCCTGGACCGCCGCCGCCGCCTCCAGCGCCGTGGGACGGGGCCCGTCCCCACCCCGACGCCGGCCACCTCCACTGCGCTCCGCTCCCCGTCCTTCCTCACCACCCCCGCCGGATCCGTTGCCGGCGGCGTGGGAGCTCCCGAGGAGGAGGACGACGACCTCACGGACGCGCTCTCCCTCGACGGCTTCTTCCGCCACTTCACCAGCGAGGACAACGAGTCCTTCTCTCGCATTCTAGACAAGGTAAACCAACGCCGCCGCGAGCGCTACGCCCACCTACTGGAGCCTGCCGAGGCGGGGAATAAACCATTGTTGGAGGACGCCAAGCTCGATAGGATAACAGATGGGTATGGTACATCAGGGCAACCACCGAGTACACTTGAAGGCGCCAAGTTCGTGGCAAAGAACCTGCTCATGTATTACCCGGCTGACCGTGGGGAAGCGCCTCTCACAGAGGATGAGCGTGCAGAGCGGATCAAGGGGATGACCAAGGAGATAGACAAATCAAACACTAGATTACATGGCAGAGCCACGGCTGATGATGCAAGGCCCAAGGAGGAGGAGGCTGCCATATTGTATGCGCTAGTTGCAGGCTCTACTCCAGGGGGGATGGCCTACCATGATCCTGACAAGTTGAAGAAGTATGATTTGGAGGATCTGAGGAAGACGCCGAGCCCTTTCTATCTTGAGTCAGACAAAAAGGCCAACAATGGATATAGTTTTGTGAGGACACCATCACCGGCACCTGGTGTGGATGAGTCGCCGTTCATGACATGGGGTGAAATTGATGGAACGCCGCTGAGGCTGGACCCTGATGAGACACCAGGTGGTAGTGAGAGAGCACATTTCAAGATCCCACCACCTCCTGCTCGTGATGTCAAGGCACACCTGCTTTCAAGGGATGCTGCTAGGAAAATAAAGGAGCGTTCTAAGATCTTCCATAGGCCGCCCTTACCATCCCCTGTGAGGGGAGGCAGTGCAAGCCCCAGAACCCTCTCACCAGCTGCACAAAAATTTGTCAGGAATGCCATCTCAAAGTCGGCGAAGTCCTCGAACACCATTGATGAATCTCTCCGTGCAAGCTACAGAGGTTCAACCCCATCTGCAAGCACTCCCAAGACAAGGTTTTCAAGAGACCCAGGCCTCGCATCGCAGTCTCCATCAACAAGGCAGGGTTCCACCCCTCCCTGGTGATTTTTAGTAAGCCTCTTAATGTTATTTCAGAAAATGGATAAATGACCCATCTGTACTGTAACAAATTGTGTAATGATGAAAGATTGGAAGTGATGCTTATTTACTTTCAATATCTGAGCCACCCTAACAAATCACTGTCATGAGCATATATTTGCATGCTAAGTTCCAACATGCACTTCAATTTTCAACGGTTTAACATCTGTTTCAAAGGCTTAGGCGTCTGGGCAGACCCAGCTCGCCCTTTGTCGCCTTGTTGCCTTTAGAACAATGACTTCAACAAAAAACTATCATGGCATCGAAATACATGGTAAATTCACTCCTGTTGAACGCCTGTCATTTCAGCTAAACATTCTAGATCAATGGCCCTTGATATCAGAACAAGCTAGGAGCCAAAATAAATTGTACCTAGTAGCTAGGGCTCTTGATTTTGTTGAATGAAAATCCTTGTGATTTACTATGGATCATTCATGCTCTCCGACGTGAGCATATTCTGCATCAGGATTCTTCATGCTGAGAAATGGGAATTGGATAATATTAGTGATGATTATTCGATATCCCCTGTAGATATGCAGCTCGGTTGGGATGATGCATCAATCTTAATTTGCATACGCGTTACAACCCGGGAATCTCTTAGTTGATCTGTTGCATTTCAGTCTGTCGGCTACAAGCAAGCAATGTTCCACATTAGCTAGCTAGCCTGATTACTTAAATTAGATAAAGCTTGATTTGGTCAACCAGCATATACGCTGAACTGAATACCGGCAGTTTCTTTTGATTTTTGAATGGGGATACTCACTTCTTAAATAGACAGCTTACTTGACATTTGAACTTGAACAAGAGAAGAAAATGTTACCTACGCACGCACAAGTTTTTTTTTTTCTTCCAGACTAGTTCTACGCCAGTTATTTTATCCTGCCATAGTTGATCTTTTTTGGCCAAAAGCAGAGGCTTTATGTTTTAAATATAGGCATTTAAGTAACCTAACTCCAAATAATACAGCCGGCTTACTAGCTGTAAGGCTCTTTGTAGCCTTCTTTTAGCCCACTCATATAGTAGTTAGATCTTCACTGTTAATACATGACTCACTTGTCTCTCTCGCAGTTTCTTGGTTTTTATGCCCAAAACGGCTGTAAGCTTACAACTTGCTTTTTCTCTCTCCTTCCCTTTCTTCTTCACCTCAGCATTTAGCTAATTTACAGCCTGTTATTATACTTGCTCTCAGCAACATCCTTTGGCATATATAGTCATTATTAATTGTTAGTGTAAACTTTTTCAGGTCAACGCATGCTTTTGTGCCTTGATTATCTTTTCACTATCGGCTCAGCAGCATCTGCTCCCAACTTCCTATACACTGCATGTCAACAACCTCATGTAGGTCATGGTAGGTGTGCCTTGAGTTCTAGTCATAGACAAGACGATCGCAGCCAAATACAATAACACCGCTAATGGTTGTTAGGGCTCCTCTGTGACAAAAATTCTGCGGAGTGATATCCAAGTAACACACCTCTTTCTCCCTTTCGAAGAAAAAAAGGAAAGGAAAGAAAATAAAACCTCTTTTAGCTCGGCCCTGTTTGTTTCGCTGAAATTTAGCTTATATCGGTACTTACGCTGATTTGTTGTGAGAAAAAAATACTGTTTGTTCGCTGAAAGGACGTTGAAGTATGCAGATATTTTTTTTCTCGTTTTCTCGACAAGCAAGCTTGCGGTGGGCGGAAAAAGTGATGGTGCAGCTTAATACTGTTTCTGTTGTCGCTTCTCTGTAGCACGGACTTGAGCCGCGTTGACATAGAGAGGCTTATGGGGAAAAAAATGGTCCGGCATAGATGAGTTGAGGTTGACAACTCATGCCCACACCATAAAAAGACATACAAGAGATTCCCGTTAGTATTATGGCAGTGAAGCCGATATTTCATACGGATTTCCAGTCCGAAGGACACCAGAAATAGTTGGATTAACCCGTGATATGTCATGTGTGCATCCGTCTCCGGCACGCAGGTGTGTCCCCGTGGCCTAAGTTTTTGTTAGGACAAAAGAAAAAAAAATGGAGACCAACCTCATGCCGGACACTCCACAGCTATATACATGCTGCCTAGTCATATGTCGCAGTCCTGCAGTTTTGTAATGTGATCGAGTCTATTAATATTTTAACGCCGTACCTGAAAAATATCAGCTCAAACACTCTTGAGTTCAAATCCTCTGGAGCCCAAAATAAACACACTCTAGGAGCTCACACTCTTTGGAGCCCAAAATAAACTAACGTAGAAGCAGCCTATTTGAATGAAGGCTCATGTTGCTTCTCCAATCAGACCTAGTTTTAGGATAACAATACATCATCGACATCACTCTTCTTTCCACTTAGCAACTTTGGGATCGAGAGCCAAGTTCTTCAAAAGCTAAACTCTAGTCTAGTGGTTAAAAACCTGGGCAAGAGATAACAGGCAGGCCTAACATGGACCTTAGTGTTCTGTACATGCTCCATTACCGAACAGGATGGGCTAAGATAGGAACAGATCAACAAAACTTCCAACTGTTGAAACAACTGCAACATGGATCATGGAATTCTCCATGAGATATAACATTTGCAGGCACCAACATGACATGCTCTGTCATCACTGCATCATCAGATTGGAGAAGTTGGCGATAAAATAATTTATGAACGCAAATCGGAGAATTAACCAAAAAATATATGTACATCACCCCAGATGGCAATAGGGGGTGCAAAAACCGCTGCCGTTTCTCAAAATTTGGTATAACACAACTCACAACACAACAGGCGGTGCGACAGTTTTTGTCAGGAAAAACACAGCCTACACAACACTCTTTTTGCCCCTATACCAACTAGTTCACTGGAAGTACCTTGCAAAATTTCAGGCCCAGACAGCATAACAGACTGATTTGGGGAGAAAGGCCAAAATAAGAAAATAGAACCCTGTATTTCCTTCTTAGGAGAAACTATTGCGGGATGAATTCCCCTGCATCTTAGATAGAATACAATGAATAAGGAGGCCACCATGGTTGCCAGACTTGGTAAAGATAATGCCGCAGTAAAACATCTGCAAAGCACAAGGGTAAGTTATGATAAATTGCATGTAGCCAAAATAAACTGAACTGAGAAATAAGAGTGAAATCGCACAATTTTCTTCGGTGGTGGTGTAAAAGCAAATGATGCATTTAGCCAATTGTGTTACACCCAGCTAAAATAGCCATTAGGGTCACAAATTCACAAATCTAAAGCCAGACAATGCATGCAGCAACGTGCTTCTGCCACTGGGAGACAAATGTATGGAGTCGCTGAATGACTCCACACATATTGAACTACTCGAGTTGAATGCTCAGAACAACAGGAAAAGTACCCGAGAAGATGCATAGGAACAACAAAACACGCCTTGGAGAGTTATAACCAAAAGAGATGGATAAAAAAAGGTAGATAGCTTGAATTGCATTAGAGGCAAGAGATTACCTTCCAATCTCAGAAATGGTAGCTCTATGTACATTGATGGCACAACTAGCCTGCAAATTATAAGGAATTATGCCCAAAAAATCAGAAAAGAATACAAAAAGCAAAATAAGAAACAAAAGGATAGTAATAACTACCTATAATTGAATAACATAGTCGAGGAGTCTTTTGGTGGAAAACATATTGAAAATGAAAGAACGATGCTATCTGAAAACAAGACTCCCATTCCCTTGTGGTCTTATCTTCTCAACAAGCGATTGATAAAATGACCTGAATGCCTTGATATCATTTCCCTGTCAAAACAGAAAGGCACACATTACAACAAGAAACAGTCTTTTTAATCAATCCAAAAGAAATTTGCTATTTAAGATCCCACAGGTCAGCAACTTCTCACAATTCCACCTAACAATGAAATTGCCAAAAAGAACATAGGGCAAACAGTAGATGGGCTACTCATTCACTCAATTAACATTGAACTTAAGTTATTAATGTTCACTGCGCAAACCACCATTTGTTTTGTGATCCTTGCTGACAAGCATCCGACTATGAATATTCAACAGCACAGAAACAAAGTTTACCCACATCTGAGTTCACTAATTTAAGAAAAACTGATCCATATGGTAATGTCAAGCATCATATCAAGACAAATGTCAAACCAGGTGAGGTTAAAGAGAGAAGTAGCATACCTTCAACTTCTGGTAGTACTGTTCAGTTAGGTCCGGTGGGCAGTGAACTTCAGGAAGACCTTTTGCTACAAAGTTCACAACGAAATCCTCCCCAAATCTTTCATACATAATCTTCTGGGCCAGCACAATTTCACCAAAAAGGACAAGCTATAAAGAAAGAAACAAGTCAAATGAATGAAGCTGTTGAAGAAAAGTATCAATCCACCAGCCAAAAATACATTCACAATGCTGTTAAATTGACAAAACAGGGCATTCTGAGGGCCTGTTTGGATAAACTATGGCTAGCTAGTTGGCTAACAACCAGTTGAAGGCTTGACTAAAAAATTAGCCGACCTATGAGCCCTCCTGTTTGGATGCACTAGTGCTAATTTTATCTAATTTTTAGCTAGCTAGCAATTAGCTCTTGTATCCAAACAGCACAACTGTGGGTTGCCAAACATGCGGAGAACAGATATGCCCTAATCAACCTGAAAAGGTAATGTCAGCTGAAATTGGAATTGCCATTTAACCCAAGTTAACTTAAGTTATTAGACAGTGGTCAGGCACTCACTGATTTCACCCTTTTGTGAGACTAGCACTGGGCACAAAGCTACCTATAAATCCTATCAACATTTACGGAAGCTACTATGATTCAAACAAAGCCAAATACAAAGGGCAAATGGAGGTCCATTTTCATCAACACAGAAAATGTAAGTATTGCCACTTCCCATAGTAGCTAGGTGAAATATCTTACCGAGTTTGCATCGCGTAAATCAAATGATTTATCAAGGACACTGTATAAACAGCAATTAGTAGCAAACTTCTCAATCATAAATACTCGGAAGCCAGGAAGCTGAGGAAACAAGAGAGTAACAAAGGAAGAACCATGTGAGCAATGAGCAATCCAACTCAATGTCAAGTAATGATAGTTAAAAAATTCATGACATAACAGGATTACCTTATCTTCAGAGTTAGAGCACCAGTCTTTTACAAGATTCACGAAAATCTGTACACATGCCTAAGAAACCATGGCCAAGGTGTGAGTAAATGGTGTCCACGGCTTAACTTATAGTCGAGCTCGAGAATGCAGATAGATTTAAAAGAAGATAAAAATCAAGTTAAACCAAAATCCTCACCTTGCGTAGTAGTATATCTTTATGTTTGCATGAGGTAAATAAAAGCAACTGCATTATGGTCTCCAGATACTGCCTACAGCTAGGAGTAAGGAGGACTGTAGAAAGATCATGCGTTGCCATAGCATGCAAGAATGTGTATAATGTCCTCTGCAGCTCTTGCAGTTCTCGCATTTCCTGTAGTGGTGAGACGAAAATATATTACAAAAAGAAATATATCCTGTACGGCTGTACCTGGACAACCCTATCCACCTAAGCTAATGGAATTCATGCCAAACAAACAAGTAAATAGATAAGAACTTATATTAGGCAACAGCCTATCACACTAGCCATACCACGTAAAGTGGAGTGCGTATCATGTCACTTTTGTTCCTTTAGTGAGTATTGAGAATCGTGCAAGAAATATTTGCTTTGTTGAACTGTATTGCATTTGCCACATGTTATAGCTAGAGTTGCATTATCATAAGTAGGAAAACATAAAAAAATAGCAAAATAATTTAGTATATCCCCAAAGTTAGCACATTTCAAAGGCATTAGCATTCTTGCAATATGGAGACAAGCAGAAACATAAAAAAAAGTATACTAAGTATAAGCAGCTAGAAAATAAAGTAATATACACAGTGGCCTGTTTACAGAGGCAATCAACATTACCTCGGTATTGCTTGCAGGACCGGCTGAAAATGCATCTTGTGATAATATCACAGACAAATGACTTGCAATAGTAGGAAATACTTCCTCCAATATGGCGCTAGCCGACGATTTAAATTTGCAGATTATTTGGTTTACCAATACGAGAAATTCCACCATACCTTTAGCCTGTATGAAAATAATAATACTGTGAGAACTGAAATATGATGCAAGATAAAATTAACAATAAGATAGAAAAGGAGAAAGAAACAAGACAAACTAGAAGTCTTTCAAGGCTAATAACAGGCTAGAATCACACATTTTTAGTTGTCTTAACTGCCTATAGGGAGATAGTTACGTGACACGAAACAAGTGCCCTGCCCTAGTGATCACACCCGTAGTCTAAGCACCCTAAGACAACCCCTGAATGAACTTTGCCTAACTCAATTGTGCAGGAATGGTGCTTCTATTGTAGTTCAACCTGTGCTCCACATCAGTATAGTACTAATAATGGTGTTTCCTACTACAAAAGGCAAAAGAAGCAATGCTGGAACAAAGAAGCCAGTCAGGCAGCAAGTAACGGAACATAGGAGTCAGTCAGGCAGCGAGTGATGGAACTTACAAGAAAACAGACATATCTGAGTATGGCAGAGTCTAACAAACCATGAAGCCAATAGGTGTTGTATTTATGTCCATGAGCAGAGAAAGAGGAAAACATGGGGGTAGCGCCGTAGAGGTGCAGAGGATTTGTTCCTATGCTTTTTGGCCACCAGAAAAAAAAACACAAATACGTTCTCTAGTAACTTATTCTAATTTCTTTAGGGCAAGTAAGACTACTTTTAGGAGCACATTGAAATCTTCAGAATGGAAAGAGTGCTTTGTTATTAAGGCACTGCCTGAAATAGCAACATGCAGTTCACAAAGTAGAGAAGGGGTAATTAAGAAATTGCTAATGGCTATCTATGGCCTAATCCTGTGTGTGGCTCAATGGTCTCACTTTGTAATCAACAAGTTCCTTTTGGTTACCTTTCCATTTTAAAGGCTGAAAACCGATTTTTTTTAAACCATTAACACTATTATTTATACAGCAAGACTCTCTCAAGCAGAAAACCAAGAAAACAGAGGCTTGTCATTAAAATATAATTGAAATACCTCGTTATCAAGAAGCAATTGTCTCAGTGCGATTGGAATACATGGAAGCACTGAGATACCTAATATCTCGATCATACGATGCAGAAATGATATGACCTGCATTTCAAGCATATGGAGAAGTTATGGAATGGTTAATCATGTTATCAAAGCACGGAAGTTACAAAGATGCTTAAGGAACAGGTTCAGATTTACCTTAGATCGCAGAGATCTCACGCTAGGAAATGAAACAAGGACTTGCAAAACTACATCAAGGGTCTGGGAGAAGATGATAAAAACAATTTATATCAGAAGAAAGGGCAGAATGAAGACCACAGATGTGGGGGCTACTTAAACATGTAGTAATTGAGGGCTAAAAACTAATTCCACCACTGGCTAGTTGCATATACCAGATGCTACATGGTAACAAGCCAGAACCATACAATATGTGGAATATAGGCAAGTTCACAAAACTTACTTTCTTGAACATGACCCCAATAGCTGGCCTATTTACCATCACAAGGCGCTCATTAAAGCCCTAAAAAAGGCAGTGTACAGAAACAGTAAGTATGAGGTGTAAACAACTTCATGCACAGAAGAATTATTACATGAGAATAAATCGACCACAGGCAGTTTCCCATAGTGTCAATACCACATTTTAGAGAATATTTTATACGCATCCTTGCAATGGTGGATGCAAATTACCTTGCTGACCATATTCAATGCAACAATAATTTGTTGAAGACTAATAGCTCTTGGTGATGATTCCTCAAGCCCTCGTGCTTTGGCATCCATAATAAGCGACTCGATCTGGGGGGTTGGGGGGATGTTACCCGCATCAGTAAGTCTCTCATGCTTTAGTGAAACTAATGCCATAATATTAAGCAAAAGGAAAATTAATCACCTGATGACAGAGAGGATTTAGAAGAGCAGTCAAGCACTGAGCCTGCTTCTCTGGTGATACCTCTTCAATGCCAATCAATAATCCAACAGCCTGAAATTAAACCATGAGTGACTGGTCCAAGTTAGTATTTCCACTGCACAAAACATAAACAAATAGGCACAGGTAAGTTAACCTATAAAGAAAAATAAACAATGCACCTCAAAAATTTGGCTGCCGTCCTCTGAGCTGGGAAATTTAGTATCTTTATTTGCCCAATCCATAGAAGTGAATTGACTTAGTACATCTTGCAGGCTCTGCTAACTCACAGATACATAGTATTAGCTTTAGAATAGCATAAAAGTTACGTCTCTACCAACCAACAGAGATAAGGAAAGACCTGCAATATGGTATCCAGGTAAGGCACTAGCTTTGCCTTCAATGACTTGACTGCCCTCATGAATAAGTATCCTGCACGACGGCTCACGTGGGCATTCTGATGGTGTATTCCACGGTTATCCAAGAACACGCCAAGCAGGTGTGGTACATACTGCACATGCTCCTGCATGAACTTCATGTAGCGGGTAACTGTCTCCAGATACACCAATGCAACTAAGCGGTGTGTGTGACACGAGAACCTCGCAGAAAGGAACATGGGCACAAGCTCCCTTAGCAGCCCTGCCCCAGTCCGAATCTCCTCCTCACCCACAGCTTCTCCAAGCCGGAAGAACAGGGTAAGAGCAACCTCAACATCTTCCACACTAGCTTCTGCAGACGAGAGAGCTGTCACAATCAACCCTCTTATGAACAGCTGAGCGGCAACTGGTGCAACACGACAAATGCTCCGGAACAATACAATCAAATCTTTCCGACGCTCCGCCATGAGGTCCTCCTCCTCCTTCCCTATCTTGTCAAGCACGTCAAGATGCCCCCTATATACTGGATCAAATGACATCTGCACCCGCACCACCTCCAAGATCCGTCCCAAGTGCCCCAACAGCTTCTCAGACGGTGCCTTCATTATGCTCACATAGCCAGATAAGAACTCAAGCACGGAACCAGAGTCCACATCTTCATCGTTACCGCTCTCTGCAGCTGCAAATACAGCTGGTAGCACCTCTTCCAGCATCTCCAATGCTGCAGCTCCATCAGCATCACTAGGACCAAGCCTGCGATGACATTCGAGAGCCTCGGCAGCATATGCTGTCACCAAGGATGCCATCTTCAACCCACTGTCTGGGCTACCAAGCCCCTGCTGTGCAGCCAGGAGTGACCTCAACAATCCCACCTTCGCCCTTGAGTCCATCCTCTTCGACGCCACAGCAGAAAGGCACCCCACCGCTGCAGCAGCAAGTGGAGGCGCGCTTCCCGGCGACATCGCAATGTCAAAGAGTAGAGGAACGAACACATCATTGGCGACTAGTCCGACATCGATCCACGAGATGCACCTGCGCGCCGCTTCAAGGGCCACCGCCGCAGGCGCAGGGTCGGCTATACGGAGGGTCACGGCGGCAGTGTGCCAGTGGCTGGCGATCTGGGACACGCACTGCGCGCGCATGGAATCCTTCACCCGCATAGCGTCGGCGGCCTCGTCAGAAGTGCGGGGGTACTCCTGGGAGAGCAGGTCGTCGTCGAGGGAGATTAGAACCCGCGCGAACATGTCCGTGGGGCCGGGCTGCGGCGGCGCGGGCGGGAGCAGGTCCAGGAAGTAGGAAGGGTAGACATGGGGGTAGTCCAGGCGGACGAGGAGCGCAACAAGCTGCGCGAGCTTGTTGCGGAGGAACGTCGGCGAGGCGGCGTGAGAGGAAACCGCCAGCGAGAGGAGAGAGGAGCGGAGCAGCGCGAGGTCGTCGGGGAGCACTAGGCGGCGGCGGAGGAGCGCGTCGTGGAGGGACTGGAGGCACCAGAAGTGGACCTGCGCGTGCGGGGAGGAGGCGATGCCGGAGAGGCACAGGCGGAGGAGCGACGACGGCGAGGACTCGTCGCGGGCGCGGGCGCAGAAGGCGAGAGCCTCCGCGCGAACGGACGGGGACGCCGCCGCGGCGGCGGGCGAGTCGGAGGCCAGCAGGATGGCCTGCTCGAGGTCGTCCATGGCGGTGCGGACTGCGGAGGAATCTGGGGGAACGAGGCGGAGACGGGGAAAGAGAGGGGAAGGGAGGCGGAGTTGGGGTTAATATACGAGGAGGGGAGGAAGAGAGGGTTTGCTCCGCCGTGAGCCCGTGCTCTCCTCCGTTGTTTGCGAGTATGGGTGGTTTTGCTGCTTGTTTTTGGGTTTGGCTCGCCGGTTTTATTATGGGTTTAAGGGCAGATTTTGGGTTTAGAGGTTTTCTACACTCTGATTGTTAGGCCTTTTTGTTTCATCTTGTCCAAGTAAACATCATTCCACATGATACATCATCGTAACATTATTTTAGTTCTCTTTTGTCTCGTCTCGTCAGCGCAGATAAGTCAAACTCACTCCCTCGTAAAAGCAAAGAAAAAACTTATGTAAGGAACGATACACTCGCTCTACTTCGGTTCTTGGCCTAGCAAGACCAGGGGACCTCTCACCTAAAAAACAAACGAATCCTGATTTCATAAAGAATATAGTGTTAACCACACTTATTTTATTAGCGAATGGATGCAAGTAATGGAGGTTATTTGGTTGCCCACTGGCACGCGTCACGCTCAAACTTTCGCGGCCATCACAAAAAGTAGTTATTGTTTGTTTATTGAGTTAAGTTCAACACGTGCTCAAAGTAAAGAGAGGGAAAAGAACACGGCGATGTTTTTCCGAGGTATTGGAGAGTCGCCACTCCCCACTAGTCCTCGTTGAAGCACCCGCGTTGATCCACGCAAAGATCAAGTGCTTTCTACGGGCCGATTCTTTGACACTCCGTCGCGGTGAATCGTCCACAACCGCTCACAACATGACTTCGGTCATCCACACGCTCCGCCGGATGATCACCAAGCTCCTAATCACCACCGAGCCGTCTAGGTGATGACGATCACCAAGAGTAACAAGCATAAACTCTCACTGACCAAGGCAAGCCTAATGAAAAAGGTGGATGCACACTTGCTATTCACTATGCACTAATGAGGTCCTTAATCTTGGATTATCAAATCTCAATCACCCCACTATGCACTTGCTCTTCTTGCACTCTAAAGGTGTTTCTCAGCTGAACAAATGGGTAAAAAACCTCCCATGAACGAGTGGAGTAAGTATTTATACCCCCTCATTCAAAACATAACGTTCGGAGGCTGAGTCATTACTCTGCGAGCTGACCGGACGCTCCGATCAGTTGTGTCCGCCACTATGTCAGAGAGAGCCGTTAAGTTATGATTGAACTCTGACCAGCGTCTAGTCAGCACCCATCGGACATGTCCGGTCAAGAAAAAGCCTCTCTAGAACCTCTTTGGAGTCGACCGGACACAGGCACCCCAGCGTCCGGTGCTCCTCCACTCAGCATTCGGTCAGTATCAGTCGACTGCAGTTGATTGATCAGACTCTGACCAGCATTCGGTCAGAACACACCGAACGCGTCCGGTCAAGAAAAAGCCTCTCTAAAACCTCTGGAGTGGACCGGACACAGGCACCCCAGCGTCCGATGCTCCTCCACTCAGCGTCCGGTCAGTACCAGACAACTACAGTTGATCAAATGAACTGACTGGACTCACCTTCCAGCGTCCGGTCACAATCAGGCCAGCGTCCGGTCAGACATTTGATCATCCATTCACTTCCAACACGAAATCCTATGTGAATGAAGTTGACTCCAATTAATCTTAGGGCTATTCCTGAGCTACATAGTGCTAGGTTTGATAAGTGTGCACTACACCTAACCCACTAGACTCACCTAGGTCAAGCTACTAGTCCATACCCCCCTTAATAGTACGGCCAAAGAAAAAACGAAGTCCTAAACTACTATACGTGTCACTTCAACTCCAAATGACACTTAGAACTGGCCGTCTTTAACCTTGCCGTCCATCATTTAAAAACCGAAACGAATTCCATCGACGGAGGCGTGAAAACCATAATTGTCCAATCAATTGCCATTACCATGACCTAACTTAAATTACCTCTGTAAAGCACACGTTAGTCATAATCACCGAAATCCAACTAGAGACCTAGATGTTTTCGGTCCCTAGTTGAGCCTAGAAAGACTATCAAATTGGCAACGTACTCTCAAACCAAGGCTCACGGTGACCGTGACAAAAATGGCCACGGAGAGCGTGAGCTTCGCCTTGGCGATCGCAATTGCGCTGTGTCAGTTGTCACTCCTCACGCGAACGTGGCATCGCTGCATCATGACAGGGAGAAACAGCTGGATCGAGAATCACACACTCAGAGCAAAAGCAGTCCCCTTTTTTCTTGAGACTTTTCCCTGTGTGCCCTTATAAAAGATCGTAATTCCCTGTGTGCCCCTGAAAAAATTCAGCGGTCTTCAGCGCCACTACTCCAACTTTTTCGTGTCATCCATGCCACTTCCGTCAGTTTGGGCTCTAACGCCGTTAAACTGCAGGTGTGAAAAGACGAAAATGCCCTTAAGTTCAAATATGTTATTAATTTTTTTTGAGCATCTTAACGACTTCAAATGAAAAAACTCAAAACTAGAAAGTTGTAGATCTCGTCGAGATCTATAATTTTCATATAAATTTTTTTTTTCATTTAATTTCGCAAAAAAAATATGATTTGATATGATTAATATATCTTAGAAAAATCATATTATTTTTTTTGCGAAATTAAATGAAAAAAAAAATTATATGAAAATTATAGATCTCGACGAGATCTACAACTTTCTAGTTTTGAGTTTTTTCATTTGAAGTCGTTAAGATGCTAAAAAAAATTAATAACATATTTGAACTTAAGGGCATTTTCGTCTTTTCACACCTGCAGTTTAACGGCGTTAGAGCCCAAACTGACGGAAGTGGCATGGATGACACGAAAAAGTTGAAGTAGTGGCGCTGAAGACCGCTGAATTTTTTCAGGGGCACACAGAGAATTACGATCTTTTATAAGGGCACACAGGGAAAAGTCTCTTTTTTCTTCCCCTTTCCTCTTTTCTGCAACTTGGGCCGAATTGCAATCGAGATGAATGAACATAATAAGGCCATTCCTTGGAAACAGTTGAAAGCCCAGATCAAGCGATCACCACCACCAGATCCAGGCCCAGCTCAACATCCCGTCACACCCCAGAGCAAAACCCTAGAGAGGCCTCATCAACGGCTCCCGCTCCCCCGTCCGACATCCAACGGCGGCCGCATCAGACGCCTGCCTTATAAGACCACGCCATTCCCAGCTCCTAGGGTTTCCTCCACTCCCTCCCCCGCCTCCACTACTCCCCTCCCAGGCGCTGCCCAGGTAAGTAGGCGGCGAGCGGCGGCGGCGGCGATGACGACGCGTTTCAAGAAGAACCGCAAGAAGCGCGGCCACGTGTCCGCCGGGCACGGCCGTATCGGCAAGCACCGGAAGCACCCGGGAGGTCGCGGTAACGCCGGTGGCATGCACCACCACCGCATCCTCTTCGACAAGTACCATCCGGGTTACTTCGGCAAGGTTGGCATGCGCTACTTCCACAAGCTCCGCAACAAGTTCTACTGCCCCGCGGTCAACATCGAGCGCCTCTGGTCGATGGTGCCTGCCGACAAGGCGGCGGAGGCCGGCGGCGACAAGGCCCCGCAGATCGACGTCACGCAGTTCGGCTACTTCAAGGTGCTCGGGAAGGGGGTGCTGCCGCCCAAGCCCATCGTCGTCAAGGCCAAGCTCATCTCCAAGGTCGCTGAGAAGAAGATCAAGGCCGCCGGCGGCGCCGTCGTGCTCACCGCCTAGGTTTCAGTCCTTGTTCGCCTCTTGGTTTTGAGATCTATATCTGAACTAGTAGTGCTTTCCTGTCTCAGCTATTTGTGTTAAGAAGACTTGTAGTTTTTAAATCTGTGTCTGCTGCCTGTTGGGACAGTGCTTATGAGGATTTTGATGCAAGTTCATATCAAATATTTCAGATATATTAAAGCTATCTGTGCTACCAAATTGTTCTACTTTTATCCGTGCAATTGATTTATGATGCATGTTGTGGGATCTTCGGTGTTGTGAAATTCGTAACTGTGTTTGCGCTACAAGATTGTTAGAAATGATGTGAGATACGTGTGTTGTTGAACCTTGTGCTGTAGATTGTTCTCTACTCATTAGTAGGCTATCTCCTACAACAATGCCCAAAATACAAGACCCATTTGTCCTTTGGTAGCGCTACAGGCAAAATGTTCAATACCTATTCGGCATCTTCTCTAACAACAAGACCTAAAAGAGAATCCTTTCTGCAAATGGGTTTCTATGAGAGATGATGTCCATATTTGGGTAAGCCTCTCAAGCAACCCAAAATAGATTTCCCGTATAGGGACTTTATTGGAGGCTGATTTTTGCTACCTATTTTAGGTTTGTGTGTTCATCAGTCTTATAGACTAATAAACTTGATGCGATTCTCTGAGTTGCGCCTGCTACTTATATTTTCATGACCTGGAAGTCTTAGTTTTAGTGATGCTTGTAGCCTTAGGCCTTGCAAATGTGTAGTGTGCCATGAATAATTTCACTGGTAATTTACTGTTGCATGAGATATATTTATGCCAAGATTTGGTAGCCTCAGAGTCTTTAGCATTGATTCCACGGCAAATACAACATCACAGTTTACCATTACTGTGTTGCATTTTGGTAATGCTGGACTTTTTCCTTGTTAATAAATGATGAGGCCCCTGATCGGTGAGACAGGGTGCATTGGGATATTTGCATTTAGCAAAGCCCCTGCTCGGTGAGACACAGGGGGCATTGGGATATTTGCATTTAGCAATGCAAGAATGCAAGTTCATATGAAATGTTTCGGTGCATTGGGATTTTTGCATTTAGCAATGCAAGTTCATATGAAATGTTTCAGATATATTGATGCTATGATTGCTGTCATCGTGGTGTGATTTGTTTCTTCCGTAATGCATGTTCATATGAAATGTTTCAGATATATTGTTGCTATGATTGATGTCATCGTGGTGTGATTTGTTTCTTACGTGTAAATGGTCATGGGTGATTTGTTTCTTCCGTGTGATTTGTTTCTTCCGTGTAAATGGTCATGGGTGATTTGTTTCTTCCGTGTAAATGGTCATTGGTGCATTGTCTTTTGTACGATGGATTGGAGTGGAAGTCATAGAAGTTATAAAATTTTTGCATTGTACTGTTGCTTGCTCTTATAAACTAGACCATGCATAATGCTTATAAACTAGACCAGCATGACAAGTGAAATAAGCCTCAGGTGTATTTCTTCAGTCCTCAGTATTGCAAGTTACTAGGCTGTCCAGGATACTTTACTTTTGATACTAAACGTGTTTCGTGTATAAATCCACAATACTGCATAATGCTTATTTTGTGTTGCAACATTTGGCTTATTCCGTATTTGTTGCTTCCTCAATAGCCTTTACACCTGAATCTGTGTTGATGAAAAATGCTCTTTTTCTCATTTTCTGGAAGTGTCATTCCAACCTTTCAATTTCACATTGAAAAAATGTTTATTTTTGTGTATGCTTTTGTTGGTTGTGATCTTGTGGATGGGTTTGGGTCGCTGCATCCAACTGTGATCTCGTCTTTCTTGCGTGAGATTACCGTGGATCGTTTTGTGGTGGCAATAAGCGATTGGTGCACTATGATTTGTGGCGGTCCTTTATTGCGTTTGTAGCACATCATGGATGGCACTCCCTCATGAACGTTCTCATTCCCATACCTAAATCTCCGCTGATGAAGTGATGATCCCCTGTATTCTGGTAACTACCACCTTGCCGACTGCTGAGCACTCGCTGACTGCTGAGCATCAGCCTGTTCTTTTTGGCTGAATTGATGGCTGAAAGTACTGCTGGCTAGTTTGGTACGAGAGAAAAACATTGTTCAAGCTGTGGATTATAAGCCAGATACGAGCGAATAAGCCGAAACGAACAGGCTGCATATGGTCTTCGTTTATCATCGTCCTGATGCGGTGACCCCTCTAGTTTGTACGTAACATCTTCCTGCAGGAACCTGTTGTCCCTGCCCACGCCACCTCCATCTCCAAATGTCTCCTGTCTCCTTCCTGTGTTACTCTCGTACATAATGCCTCACCTCCATCTCCAAATGTCTCTTCTCGTGTTACTCGTACATAATTCTCACCTCCATCTCCAAATGTCTTCTTGTTTGATGACGGCGTAGGCGGCATATAGGAGTGGCTAAGCAAGTCAGTGATGCTTAGCAGCTTTGGCTAGTCTTGGCTGGGCCTACTTCACATGGGCCACGTAATGTGGGCCGAACTACCTTAACCCTCCTCTCTGTTCTTCCCCGATGTGTTCATCATACGCCTGAACCAAATCCCTTGGTTTCTGCATTCCTGCAAAGATCTCCTTGATATTTCTCCTCTCATCATCCTTTCTATTTATTTCCCACTGTAATTTGATCAGAAGCTGTGTGATGTTCGCCAAAGTTTGGGTCAATCGCGTCTCTTCTTAATGATTTGATCGTCCGGTTGTGAATGTAATGATAGTCCCATGGAAAACACAGAGGCTTTTGATGGACATTTGAAGGCGCCCTCTTGATCTACAAGCTCCCAAAGATCACATATCTCAGCCATCAGTTTTTCAGCCTTAGATTGCAGCTCTGTGTGAGGTAGGTGATGCTTTGCTTGTTCGTCAGTTGCCTTGTTGATGCGGGTGTCTGCTTAGCAATAGCAGCCATGTTCCCGCTTCCCGGAAGGGAATAGGAATGTGGAATGGTTATTGTTCATTGTCGTTGTTATGAGATTTCGGACCAGTTTGGTCCGACTATGGTTCTAGTTCCATCGACAACTCCGGCACCGAAGTCGGAGTAGTTCTACCAAATGACACGACGTAGAGAAGCGCTTCTACACCCATCGAAGAGGAATCATAGCCATTTTCACTGTAGGAAGGCGGAGTTGCTTTTTTGGGCTCCGGCCGAAGTGCTTCGGCTCCACTGATGGTGCCCGTGCAGAGGAGCCCTCGGAGGGGCTCTCAATGGGTGGATCACACTTGCAGTTCCCCATATTTTTCTGATGAATGGGTTGAATGTTGAACCATTTTCGGTAGAGAAGATGATTTCAATCTCTACGCTCCGGTGGAATAATATAATGCAAAACAACAATTTAATTGAATCATGAACATGATTGCGAGCAATAAAATGCTAGTACTAGAAATAAATGAAAACCAATAACTCTAAATGACTACTCACACATAAATTATATTATATTTTTAGAAATACTTAGATTCTAGTTTATTTAAAATAAAATATTTATAAATTTAGGAAATAAATTAGCTTTATTATTTTCGTTTAGAAAATGTTTAAAATCAGTAATCCATTTGGGTGTTTCCTCCTGCTGAATCACGCACGGCGGCTCCGAGAACTGACACGGCAGACGCTGAACGGCACAGGCGCACACCGCAGCCCCGCACCCGGCACCCTCTCTCTGCAGCCTTGCTGAGCCGGCAACGCAAACCCTCCCCCGCACGCACAAGGAACCGAACCCGTGTGTGTCCCTCAGTTTTTGTCCGTTCCCAGTTCCCGCCGAGACGGCCGCCGTGCGGTGCGTCACACTTGGACGCTGGGGCCCACGTGCCATAGGCACGTTTTGCCGTTTTGGGACGCGCTTCCTGCAGTCATGCTTGTTGACGAACCGGGGCGTAGTTTCTACCCGTCGTTCTCATCCCGTTTTCTACTAATCCGAGTGATGTCCTCGTGCTGTTCTTCTCGGTTGCATTTTGCACGCAACACCATCTCGCATTCTTGCACAGGTACCCTTGAATTGCTCCAAAACATCAAGTTTTATACAACATATTTTATACTCCCCTGTTATAAATTATAGGCCTCTTTGACTCATTTGATACATCTATTTTGTTAGACGTTTAGATACAATAACATATCTAGACACGTTATAAATAAAAAAAAACTTATAATTCAAAACGAGGAGAGGGCAGAATATGAAGTAGTATTAGCATTTCTAAGGTGTAGACTGTAGAGAGCAAACGGATAAAACACGAGGGCCAAAGAGCAAATGAGCGATAACTTCCCCCCGGCTATAGTAACCACGCGCGAAACTAGGAAGCCCAACTCCCAAAATCATTTTCCACGACGCCTCTTGCATCGCCTCTCCACTCCTTCGCCTGCAAGCCAGTCAGCCTCCATTCGCGTGGCCGCCAACCGCCGGCGAGCCATGACACCGTCGATTGCCTGCCCGGTCACGTGCCGCCCCCACCCCCGCCTTGCCCCGCAGCCACCCGCGCCGTCGCTGGAGCTTCTGGCCGCTCGCGGCGCCCCGGCCGCCGGCGAGCTGCGGGCGAGCCGGAGTCCGCCGTACTTGTCTCTCTCGCGCTCAGCCGACTCCTTCGAATCCCGGGCCCCGTGCCGGGGCTCCGCGTCTGCCAGGCGAGCCCGCGCCGCCGTGGCGCTGGGCGGAGACGGCCAGTCCGCGGCGCTGATAGCCGGCGCACAGTCGCGGCACGCCATCTTCAGCGACGAGCTCGTGCGGAGGGCCTTCGCCGCCGCAGAGGCGGCTCACCGAGGCCAGGTGCGCGATCGTGTCCCGGTTGCTCGCATTTGCATTTATTCGGTCATGGTCTGCACTCCAAGCTGCTGAAGTGACGGAACTGCGTTTGCTTGAATGCGCGATTGGTTGCCCAATGTAAGGTGCGCGCGAGCGGCGACCCGTACCTACAGCACTGCGTGGAGACGGCGGCACTGCTCGCGGAGCTGGGCGCCGGCCCTGCCGTCGTCGCTGCCGGCCTGCTGCACGACACGGTTGATGACGCGGGGCTGGGCTACGGTTTCATCTCCGAGCATTTTGGTGCCGGTGTCGCCGACCTTGTCAAAGGGGTAATTACTTTGATCCCTTTCGATATGATTGACTGAGCACTGGCGATAATGATTTCTTGGTTTTAGATAATGTAATTTAACTATATGCTACAGTAACCTTGTTGAATGTGGTATTGCTGGTAAAACCCCCTTATTGCAGGTAGCATTATTATTCCACATTTTGACCACAACATAAAAAATACCACTATACCAGAGTATGTCATCGATGCCCTGCACTTGAGCGTAACATAAGTGGCGCAGGAGTGCAAGATCAGATCACAAACGACTGCAGTTCTACAAAGAAGCCTTCTCACGGACCCCTCTAGTTTTATTCTGGTATTTATTGGCTTTGTAGGGATTGCGTGCTGCTAGATCTCTAACTGTGACTGACAGAACTTATCGGTTGTTACTTTGTTCATGGAGCTTCTAGAAAGGATTCTTGTTATGTCTATCCTAGTTAGGTATCACGTTACTATCACCTCTATATTATTATAGTGGGCACTTGCTGAATCTGGGAATGACTTATCTTTCAGTAATGTAAAATCAGTCCCTGGTGGGTTAGCAGATCTAATCAGCATGGTGCTGTATGGTGTTTTATTTGTTTTCCATTCTTTCCCTTTCGTTTTCTTTGTTGACAGAATCCTTAGATTATGGTGTTACACCAATTTATTTGGGATATGGAAGTTTTTTGCTGTTGTTTGTTCTGCTAACAAACGATATGTAGGTTGTCTAAAGTCAACATTCACGCCTAATATATATTGAGGAAACTTCAGTTGCTTGTGACATCTTGGTTTATTCTTTTGGAGACGATGAGGATATTGTCTCATTTGAGTAAATCACTAAACAATAGTATTGTTGCCTTTCTTTAGGTTTCAAAGCTTAGTCATCTGAGCAAACTGGCTCGTAGAAATGATACAGCCAGTAGAATTGATGAAGCTGACAGATTACGTATAATCTTCCTTGCAATGGAAGATGCCAGAGCTGTGCTCATTAAACTTGCTGACAGGCTACACAACATGAGGACTCTGGATTCTTTGCCCAAGAACAAACAGCAGAGCTTTGCAAAGGAAACACTGGAGATATTTGCTCCCTTGGCGAATCAGTTGGGCATCTTGAATTGGAAGGAACAGCTTGAAAACCTTTGCTTCAAGTATCTTTGCCCAGATAAATTTGATGAACTGTCAACAAGCCTTACTGAGTTCTACAACAGAGATTTGATTGCAGCTGCAACAAGGCGACTTGAACAAGCCCTTCAGGTGAGAGGACTATCCTATTATGCCATATATGGGAGACACAAGAGCTTGTACAGCATCTACAGCAAGATGGCAAGGTAACAGGGAGTACTGTGCTCTTTTATTTTCATTTGTACCACTAGAATGAACAGAACAAAATTATTTCTATTGTTATGTAGTCCTACAATTTGTTCTCCCTTGTAACAGAGTCCTGACCAAGCTTTACTGAACAATCTGATGAAGATGGGAGCCTGAAATATATCATTGAATGTGCTCATGTGATTCCACTTCATTTTAGGAAGAAGCTGGTCATGGATGAAATTTATGATATACATGGGGTGCGTGTTATTCTTGAGGACAAGGCTGATTGTTTTGCTGCGTTAGAGATTATCCATCACCTATGGCCTAGAATTCCTGGCAAGTTCAAAGATTATATCAACAGTCCCAAACCCAACAGGTACTACTTTGTAAATTCATGCTACTGATTCATAATAGGATATTACTCCCCCCATTCCAAATTATAGTTCACTTTGGCTTGTCCTAATTCAAACTTCTCTAACTCCAACCAAGTTTATAGAAAAATGCATCAACATTTATAACATCAAATTTTGTTTAATTAAACTTTCTATGAAATATGTTTGATGGTGCATTTATTTGAACTTGTAGATATTAATATATTTTTCCAAAAATTTGGTTAAAGTTAGACAAGTTTCACTTAGGAGAAAGCCAAAGTGATTTTTTTTGAAACAATACAAGTGAACTATAATTTGGAACGAAGAGAATAATATGCAATAATGTAATCCACAATGCTTACTGAAGAATGTTTGCTAACTTGTAGATATCAGTCCCTGCATACAGTTGTTCTCACCGAAGAAACGCTGCCACTTGAAATCCAAATTCGTACGAGGGACATGCATTTGCAGGCAGAGTTTGGAATTGCTGCTCATTGGAGATATAAGGAAGTTGCTGCTAGGAGTTGCTGCACCTCTGTTTCTGAAATGGTTGAGTGGGTTAGATGGGTTATTACATGGCACTGTCAAACTCTGAACACAGACCATCCTTCATCACTTGCACGTGACGCTTCATCAAAGGAAACGCACACTATTCCATCTCACTCTGATGCCTGTCTGTCGTCTTACTCGAAACAATGCGATCACAAAGGGCCAGTACTAGTAATACTTCTGGAGAATGAAAAGGTATCTCTTATCTTTTGATGTTGTACCTTCTGATTAACCATAAAAGTAATTTTTTTATCTGTTTACAGATGTCAGTGCAAGAAATCCCCCAACATTGGACGATAGTGGACCTACTGAATAGGTCCTCTAACTCCGGGATGCCGTTGAGGCTGAGGCTGAACAGCCATGTCGTCCACAACTGGAACCAGGAGCTAAAAATGGGCGACGTGCTTGAACTGATTCCTTCAACCCCATGCAAATGCAGAGGTTACACGAGGGAGTTCCACCAAAAGTTTGATCACCGTCTCGCCGTTTCTCAATCCTGACAGCCGGAGAACACCCTACCTTGTAAATACATGACGTGGACCCATGTAAATCATCTGAAGTTTAGATTCCCCTGTTTAAACAAAATAGAAATGAGAAAGAGTCATCAAAGCTCTGTAACCGATATGTGTGACATATGGTATCCTCATTAAAGTCAAAAGAAGATAGCATGTAAATACATGATGCAGAGTTTTAGCTCAGGAAATGACAGTGTATCACCAACGACGGTGTGCTTACGGTTTTTAGCAGCAAAAAAGACATTTTGTCCTGCGATAATGATATAATTAAGATGTCCGTACAGTAGACGTCTCGCTTCCGCACGCGCCGCTCGTCCAGCGACCCTATCCGCTTGTCTCGTCTGCGCGCCCCGATGCTTGCTGCGCCGTTTCCTCCCGGCGTCGCCATACCCATCCGCCCACCACACTCTGCCTCGCCGCCGCCGGTCCCCCACCGTGCTGCCTCCTCCGCGCCGCATTTCCCACCGGGCACAGTCTGCCTTGCCCGCCTCCACCACGCTGCCTCCTCGCCATGGCCAACCCGCTCACCGCGGCCACCTCCACCGAGCCAGCGAGCCTCCACGACGGATGCTCCAGCAAGCATGCGAGGGCGACGAGATTCGCGTGACACCGCGCCAGCTGGCGAGTTGCCCGTGCCGCTGCCTCACAGTGAGGTCCATGTGCCGCTGTCGACCTCCGCGCCAGCGTGCCTCCATTTGTTCGAGCAAAGCCCATGTTGCAAGAGTATGTTTCAAATATTTTCAGATGTTTCATTCTTGATGTTGCAAATGTTTCATCTAGATATTGCAAAAGTAGACCGGAATGTTGCAGTGGCTATACACGTATGTTCGAAATGTTTCATCTTGTTTTCCAGACACAAGTGTTTCATCTGGATGTGGCGTATGTTTTCACACATATGAAGTGTTTTAGTTGTTTTTTTTTCAAGTGTTTCACACGCATGCTTCGAGTGTTTCAACTATTTCGTACGTATGTTGCAAGCGTTTTATCTAGATGTTTCAAAAGTAGATCTGGTGTTGCAGCTAGTGTTTCAGATGCATGTTTCATGTGTTACATCTGCTTTTCAGACGTATGTTGCAAGTGTTGTATCCGAATGTTTCAAAATAGATCGGGTGTTACATCTTTGTCTTCGCTTTTCTGCTGCCTCACCTTCGCCTTGGTGTTTCCTCCTCCCAGTGCTGGCTGGGCATCCGCCGCACCCTCCCCCTCTTCTGGATGCTGGTGTAGCCACACCTGCTAGTCACTTGTTGCAGCTGTTGGCCGCGTGCATGCGCGTGAGAAGCGGAGGGGGCGTGAGCGGAGACTCCCCACGCACAGTCGGGTGGCGTGGCCCGCGTAGGCGGGCTTGCGACGCAGGTGCGCGGGGGAACGGAGTGCAAGCGCGAGCGTCCAGACGTCCGAGCGCTGGCACTGCCTTTTTGTCTCGTGCTAAACTTTCTATTTGCACTTTTTTTCTTCTTCTCCGATCTCTAAAGCAAGGCAGAGCTCCTGCTCCTTTTCGGTTCAGGAAAAAAATAACTCAGCCAATGGTGAAATTTGGCCTATTCTTTTCAGACCAAACTGTATATGTTTTTCTTACTTAGTTATAAATTTTTGGAAAGTGAAGGAACCTGTTAAAATTTGGAAAGTGAAGGAACCTGATAAAATTTGAAAAGTGAAGCAATGAAGAGACGAGAGGGAAGGAGAAAATATATATTTTGCAAAAAGAAAAAAAATTCAAAAAGTATACGACGCCTGAGAGATTCGAACTCTCGCGGGGAAACCCCATGTACTTAGCAGGCACACGCCTTAACCACTCGGCCAAAGCGTCGTTGTTGGCATGTGCTGCTAAATATAATATAGAACTTATTCCATAGTAATCGGAATACTCAAACATGTGTCACTGTCACCCCGCCATACGCCCCATTTTCCCTCTCACTGCCCTAATGGCCGCCGCCGTACGACGCATACTAGTACGACTCGCCGGTGTTGTGCCGTTTGGAGGAGCACGCCCACCGCTTCCCCGGCGATGTGCTCAGCGAGGCCAGGGCCTACGCCGACCACGCCGGCAGGTATCGCTCATTCGCTCGAGGCCGAATGGCCGTTGACGTGCGCCTCGCCATCCGGGCCAAGTCCGCGTTCTCCCCTGGACCGCCAAGCCGCAAGGTAGCCCCGAGCAATCCCGATACACCGTTCCATTGTGTTGAGGAAACTGTTAGGTTGCTTGATTACGCCTACACGTTTCCTGGTGTTTGAATCCCTGCGCATTTCTGAATCTTTACTCACGGATCGGCGGAATCGCGTCGAAGTAGGGAGCCTTTTGACGGGAAAACTGTGGATGTATAGGTCTGTTTATCCATCGTTCAGTGTCTTGTATCGGTGTCTGCAGTTGATCTTGTGCACCTGGCCGGTATTTGCAAGAACACCAGATAATCAGAGTTTCAGACATGCAGTTCAAGCTTTTCCGCAATTCTGGAGCTGATGAATTCCTGGGATCTCAAACACAGAAGCCAAGACGGTTGTTGCTGGTGCATGGCAGATTTGTTATCGCTTCCCCTGTTTCTAGAAGGAAGGGCCACGAAATTCCGAAAAGTTTCCTCGCTGAGTTGCCCACCTAATGATCTTTTCACGACCTTTGTAGGGTCACACCTTTTTTCTTTTGTAAAAGAACCATCTTTGAAGTAAAGTTGGCTCGTGGATTGTAGGTTTGTCGTAACCTGACGAATGTCTCCACTTTGGACTGGATCTTTGAACTGGCACGTAGCAGGAATGCCACCCCTCTGCGCATGGCTACTGCCTACTGATCCTCCTGGATCGATCCCTCTCCTCCCTCATGACTCCTGAGGACACAATGCTGAGCCAGAACTACCTACTTGTTCGTCCCGTTATGCTGGCGGGGCTGATCAAGGTTGAGGAAACCGAGAATGATGATGATGGTTCTGATCCTGATTCCGGGATTTAGAAATAACACAGTGGCGGACTGTCAGTGCTAGCAAGCAGCAGCAGCAGCAGGGAGACCCCGGCTCAATGCCATGACTGCTAGCTGCAGCTGCCAGACAGCGAAGATGAAAGCTGAAAATCAACGGTTGGTCATGGGCTTGCCTTATTGGCTTGCCGCTTGCGCTTGTGTTAGTTGCATATATGATCTACCTGGTTTATTCAGCATATGTTGTTGCATGAGAGTTTATACAAACTAAAGAGCGCGCACCTGTTCAGGGAATGAGATATGCTAGTATATGTACCAGTGCGAAATAACCGAGACTCTCAATTCCTATTCAGACTCCAGAATCATGAAAACTGGAACTTGCCGATTTAAAATACCAATGTTTGTTGCCATGTTAAATACCTGCGCGCATCTATGAACATGCTGAATCCGTACTTTCCTGCCACTGTGAACTGACACGTGATTTTTTACGATGATGATAATGGCCCCGTTCGCTTGTTTGAAACTTGGCTGAAACTGGTTGAAAAACATTGTTCCGGCTGAATTGTTGTGAGAGAAAAACACTGTTTCAGCTAAAAAAAGAAGCCGAACAAGCCATTTTTAAGATAAGCGAGCGGGGCTAATAATAATAATAATAATAATAATAATAATAATAATAATAATAATAATAATAATAATAATAATAATAATAATAATAATAATAATAATAATAATAATAATAATAATAATAATAATATAAACGACATGTAGTTGGGTGAGAAATTTTTTAAGTGCCATCTTAATTAGCTTCCGAGCTTAGCAGCCGGAAACTTAGAACATGGTCACATTCCTCGTTTCGGGACGTCTATGTTCCCGATTTGGGAACATTTACGTTCAATAAAATAACACCTTAAATTCTCGTTTCACGTTTCAAATTATGTACTCCCTCTTCTTTCCAATTCCATATTTTATATACTTTCTATTCTATGTACTTCCTCTTCTTTCCAAATTATAATTTGTTTTGTCTTTTCAAGGTACAATAAATCTTGCTATGTATTTAGATATATGTTATGTCTGGATACACGACAAAACAACTTAGAATTTGAAAAGAGTACTTGTATAGGAGTAGTAGTGCACATGAACTCATGTTCGTTTGATATTTTCCGTCCGCTTTGACCGCTTGTGAAGACACAATCTGTTCAATGCTCTTCCCTACCCAAAGATAAAATTCGATCTTCTGGTAAACTGTAAACACCACACACGTGATCAATCGTGATTCGTGATCGTGACATTTGCAAACTCCCTTTTGCTACGGCCATGTTTAGATTGCAAATAATTTCAACCCGATGAATAGTAGTACTTTCGTCTTATTTGGTAAATATTGTTCAATCGTAGACCAACTAGGCTCAAAAGATTTATCTCGTGATTTCGAACTAAACTGTGCAATTAGTTATTTTTTTTACCTACATTTAATACTTCATGCAAGCGGCTAAAAATTGATGTAATGGAGAGAGAGTGAAAAAACTTAAATTTGGAGGTGGCCTACGTAAATTTTTTTGAAAGTAACCTTTTGCTACGTATATCTACTCATCGTCCAAGCTCTGTCCACTGCACCAGCGAAATTTATACGAGTAGTACATCTCCAGAAGACCAGAAACCAAAAGAACATGTGCCATTAATTGTAAAGTGCACGGACGGTCTCCATTTATAATCTGTCTCATCCATCCGGACTCCCGCCCGTCCGTAATGACACCAACCCACCTCTCGATCCAGGTACAGGGACGCCGCTACCCGCCGCCCTGCACCCACGCCACGCCACGCCATGCCGACGCTGGGCATCGCGCCGCTGCTGGACGCCTACTTTCGGCGCCGCTTCGCCGCGGCGGGCCTCGTCGAGGCCTCCGTCCCGCTGGACGGCGGCGCCACCACGGTCCACTGCTGGCGCTTCTCGCCGGGCGCCGCCGATGACGGCGAGGGCGACGCCCGCCCCGTCCTGGTGCTCCTGCACGGCTTCGGGCCCCCGGCGACGTGGCAGTGGCGGCGCCAGGTGGGCCCGCTCTCGCGCCGGTTCCGCCTCATCGTCCCGGACCTCCTCTTCTTCGGCGGCTCGTCCACCACGTCGGCGCCCGGCGCCGGGCGGGTCTCCGAGGCGCAGCAGGCGGAGGCGGTGGCGAAGCTCGTGGCGGCCGTAGTGGCGCCGGCGCCGGGCGCGCCGGCGCGCGTGTCCGTGGCCGGCACCAGCTACGGCGGGTTCGTGGCGTACCACGTGGCGCGGCTGCTGGGCCCCGCCGCGGTGGAGCGGGTGGTCATCGCCAGCTCCGACCTGCTCAAGGCTGCCAACGACGACCGCGCCCTGCTCCGCCGCGGCGGCACCGAGCGCGTCGAGGACGTCATGCTGCCGCGCTCCCCGGAGCAGATGCGGCGGCTGCTGCAGCTCGCCTACCACCGCCCGCGCCGCTTCACGCCGGGCTTCGTGCTCCGCGATCTCGTCCAGGTAACCGCAGACTCCTCCTCGATCCATGCCTGAATTCCTACACTATACAACTCAAAGCACTAGATAGAAATAGAAGATGCGATCGTGCTTCCGGTCAAACAATAAGCTCGATCGTTCGCGTGCTCGTCGTGTCGCGTTGGGATCGAGTCCTTCCTTTAGGCCATCTGGCTCGCTGCTCGGTTGCATCGGAGTGTCGCATTCATGCATGGCCAGATGGCCTGGCCTCCACGTCACGTCGAGACGGTGCCAACTGCCATGCCACGTCGCCTGGCGATGACATGGCCCTGGATCGGAATTCTTGTTTCTGACGCCAGGTTCCTCGTCTTCGGATCCTCGCTTCCCGGGTTTCCCAACTGCCACGCTGAATCGCCATCAACTCCCAGCGGCCGCGGCCTAGCTTCCGTTCGTTTCCCAACCGTTCCTGCGGCCGTGCCGCTCTTCCAATCAATCAATCCTGGACGCCCGCTAGATCCTTCTAGAACTACTAGCAGAGTAGCAGTACAGGTCAGTGACCAGTACAAGCGCGTCGTTGCATGCCTGCCTGCCTACCTGCATTCCAACAAACGACGACAGGCATCGCGGCCATCTTTTTCCCCGACCTCAGAGCGTCTAGACGTCCGTTCAGTAGGCCTTCCTTTGTTGACGTTGACGGCAAACTAGTGCTTGGCAAATGGGCAGACACAACCATTGTACTAGCTCGGCTGACATATTTTGGTATGCTACCCCATCGTAATTTCTTTGCAATTACAAGAACAGCCACTGCACATGTTCAGTATCAGTCTTGAAAAGGACCACGGTGCTGGCATTGTACAACAGCCGGTTCTGGATTCAATTGGAAGTTGGAACTTGAGAGTAGTCAACGTCAACAATGGAAGGCCTACTAAATCCAGGCCGTGGCTGAAGTTAGTAGTAGATTTCCTATTATAATGTCAATATACTCAATAAGTACTGAAGTGCAGTCTTATCTTTGGTTCTGGAGACTGAAACACAACACAGTAATCCGTTACTTATTGATAGGAACTACCTCTGTGATCTCAGCATGATTGCATGACTACGACCTCTAGATTTGAGTAACAGTAAGACTCTGCTGCAGTATCTGTACAGCGACAAAGTAGAAGAGAAGAAGGAGCTAATCAAGGGGATAACACTGGGTGACAAAGACAAATTCCAGCTTACACCTCTCCCCCAGGTACTTCCTAAATACTTAGCAACAGCAACGTATTATTAGTTATTACCATTCCATATTTGATCTTATTACCCAACATCTGTCCAATCTTTCAGGAAGTCCTTGTGTTGTGGGGAGAGCATGATCAGATATTCCCTGTCGAGAAAGCATTTGAAGTGGCAAGGTCAGTACATGCTGATCTCACCTTGTACAGTTTGATTTCACGTGTGGCATTTAAAACTTACGAAAGGAAAAATGCAAATGCAGGAAACTTGGAGCAAATGCTAGGTTGGAGGTCCTCAAGGACACTGGCCACATGCCTCAGGAAGAGGATCCAAAGCGGTTCAACGAGGCAATCCTGAACTTCTTGCTTCCAGCTCCAAAGTCCTCTTTGTAACGCGATATGAGTAGTTATTCAGGCCCAAGGATCACCGGGAGAGTTCATAATTTAAGACGCATTCTGCCTGATTAATGCAGTTTTTTGTTGGTTTGGTATCACCTCCAAGGTTGATGAAATGGGAAATATATGTTATTGGATTGCTATTTATCTGTCAACAGATTTCTTCCCCATTGAACGCTTGCATGTGTCGTTTCTTATGCTATTTAGCATGTTCTTGTTTGTGTTGTGATATCTGGAGGGTGAATGATTCGTGAGATCAAATCAATATATATTGCGCGACATTGGATGTGTGGGTGAAGGGAGCGGGCTTTTAGCAGCGTCGCGGTTGCAAAGGAGCAAAGGGCTGTTAGGGTTGAGGTGGGTCTCAAGAGCAGTTGCGCCCATGGCATTGCGGCAGACGCGTGTCGATCGCTAGAGTGGGGAGCAAATGGGGTGGAGAGAAGGGTCTGATCGTCAAGAAGTCGTGAAGTAAGACATCTCCGAAACCATGTATAGCATGTAGAAACTACGTTTCGAATGAATAGTTTATACAGAATAATCTTTTGCCTAATCGCACATCTTCCCTCTTCCTCATCTACTTATCATATCTCTTCGTGTAGACATGGTTTTTTTATTAAGAAACAATTTCCTCCTCTCTCCTCAATAAATCGCTTGCCACGTCAGCAATGCTTAGGTGGTAGGATAATTAATGCACATAGAAACTATGATAGTTTCTGCATTGTGAGTGCTCTTAGCTGCCTAGAACAAAGTTGTGCCTGTAGCATAGGTCGGTCATGGATTGGTGGGATGGTGCGGGCCGGACGATGACGAATATGGTGGCGACGATAGCTGAGGGTGGGGTTATGGGCGGGCCGTCGGTGTCGCTAGGGTCAACAAGGGGCGGCCATCGCCTTCTGACACGGCGCGAGTGACCAACCTTACATGAATTTCATTCATACGACTAAGTTCAATGCTCAAATCGTTCATAAAAAAAAGTTCAATTGCCAGGATTAGCGAGAAAATTTCGTCATTCCAAAGAGGCCTGACTTTTGTACATGCATACTGTTATAAGCAGAATGAAGTCAGCAAAAGTCGTCGTGCCTATGGCTCGCCCATACAATGATACAAACCACTTATCCGTCTCAGACTTTTGAGTGCCAACCACCGTGTTGTAATCATGCATTACACCGGCGCGCGCGTGCTGGTCTAACGCTCTCGGCGCGAGTCCAGTCCAGACCATGGGAAAAGCTCGCGCGCGCATCAGCACATGCACCATGAACCCCTTGTCGCTTATGCGCCACGCCCCATCAGCTCTGGGCTGGCCTGCGCCGGCCGCCACAGGGAGCAGAACGACACGGGCTGACCCTTCCACCGGAGCCCCACCGCTGCCGCCGCGGACGACGACGGCGGCACCAGCTCCCACCCGCCATCGTACTTCCTCAGCAGCGCCTTCGCCGTCTCCACCGCCTCGCCCCCGAACGCCGCTTCCTCGAACCCCGCCGCGGCCAAACGCGCCCGCCACGACTCCTTCCCCCCGCCCACGGCCGCTCCCAGCCGCGCCGTGGGCGCCAATGCTGTCCCGGCCTCCGCTTCCATCACCCGCCTCTCATCCGCATCCATCCCCTTGAACGCCGCCGCCGTCGAGTCAAGGAATCTCCAAAGCAGCTCCAGCCTCGCCGCGAACTCGCTGGCTGCGCTGTAATCGCTGCGGCGGCCGCCGCCGTCTAGCTCAGTGAGGACCATTAGCTCCGGGTTGAGGTCCCTGACCGTTCGGAGTATAGCTGCTTGCTCGTCGGCGGTGGCGAGGCCGAGCCGGAACTGGAGGCAGACGATGAGGGTCTCGCCGGGGGTGAGAGTGCCGTGCAAGGTGTCCAAACATGGCGCTTGGACGATGCCGAGGTCCAGGTCGATGGACTTGGCGTACCGGAGCAGCTGCGGTGAGCAGTCGTAGCCTGGAGGTGATGCGGAGAAGGGCACGGGTGGTGTGGCCGTGGGGCCGGCGACCGTGAGGCGGACGGAGGGCGGCGTGGAGCCCCGGGGCACGCGGGTGAGCGCCTCGAGCAGCGTCGGCCATTGGACGCCGTGCGAGACACCGATGTCCACGACGTGAACCTGGAGGGGCTCGGTCACCGCACCCTTCGTCGACGCGGCCTGCGCGATCGCGGAGTTGGCGAGCGCGTTCGGCACGGCAAACCATGGGCTGACCTCGTTGAACCTGATGAGCGAGGCTCGGAACAGGCGCGGGTCGACGCCGGAGAACACCGGCGTCGGGCACTCGCAAGATGGCATCTTCACGGTCGCCGCAGCCGCTTGGCCCACGGCTTGCGGGAGGCGTCGCGTGAGGGCGCGCAGCCCGTGCGCGGCCAGGCGGTGGTTGGGTTCGCCGGAGAAGGAGGCCAGCTCACCGAGCACGTACAGCAGGTGCTGCGTGCGCGGGAGGTTGCCCGCTTCGATGGCGGCCGCGCACGGGTTCAACAGCTGCTCCGCCCACCTCGCCTCCCTGTCCGAATTTGCTGCGGTACCCTTGCCACTCCCCTTCTTGCTCGGCTTCGACCTGACGCAGCTCGCTTCCCCCTTTTCTTGCTGACCGCCGCCAACATGGGGTCGTTGGCTGCTGCTGTGTCCAGGAGACTTGCGTTTCTTGGGCTGCCCAAGCTCCTGCTGCGAGGTCATCGGTGCCGACGACGCAACGCTAGTATCAAGGTTCAGGCTTGGATGGTGCAGGGTTGTAGCAGTAGGTGGTAGCGTCTCCACGATCATGCTGCCGACGTCGTGCTGCTCCTGTGCTTCCGATGCCGACAGCCAGCCATAGTCGTTAAAGCCGAGGTCGAGGTTGGCAGCTAGGAAGGCGATGGACTCATCGAGCCAATCTGAGGTCGTGGCGGCTGCCGGTTCTTGGTCTTCTCTCTCATTGTTCATGGCGATTATCCCTGAGCTCTCAAGCTTATCTGTGGTTCTGGGTCATGCAAGGGCTTGGTGATGTTGGCATCTCTGTACTGATACTCTGAACGGCTAACAAGAAGTATATACTTCCTAGCAGTGCAGTGTATAACTGCGGCGTTCCCTGCATTTTTATACCACTACCACCTCTTATTCTGATGGTAGCAGAGTGAGAGTGACAGCTTGACAGTGAATGCTTCAAGTTATATGTCCATCTCACCAGTTACTTGGAGCCACCCTACTAGGAATTCTCACACCCGTGGTCCATGATGCAGGCGTTGTGTTGTTGGACACTAATCTCACATAGAGGCATTGTTGTCTTCAGCAAGCAGAATTTTTCTCTCTAATTTCTTAAAGGCAGGTAGCTTAGGCTAAAATCTGAATCTATCTTTTTTTCTTGGAATGAAACTAAAATCCAATCCAGCCTATAAGGACTCGACAATTGCTCAGGTATGGAAAATTATTTTACATACTTTAGTTGATCATCCTTTGTATTCATGTACATTGTACATGAATACAACCAAAGGCATGCACACCAAGGGAATCATGCAGTTTGAGCCTTGATCAGTAGCAAACAAAAGTTTGCAGTTTTACAAAAGGGAATTATTCCCCATTAAGGGAAGGATCATGAGATCAACTAGTCCTATAAAAAAACCAGAAACTAGTAGTCTTAGTCATAGTTGTTTGAGATTTAATGATTGTAGGCAGCCAAATTACAACGGCAAGACAGAAGTTGCTTTCTTCCACAGTTTCACAGTTTATTCAGACTCTTACTCTCGTTGTGAGAACTGAGAAGATAGTGACAGTAACGTGCTTACCAAAGAGCAAACACTACGAATGGTAGTGTGTCGTTTATATTGCCGTGTGTAATTGAAATGCCTCACTGCAAGCCACCAGCTTTCTATGATCCTATCCTACACTCTGAAACACTAGATACTACTGCTCGAGACAAGTTTTGATGCCACACCTGTTACTAAAAGACAGTTTCTTTAGTTGTATTTAAGTAGTAATAGATGGATTGGCTTACTGACATCGATCAGCTGTCCTTGTCGAGTGCAATCCATGCTACAATACCATTTCTAATATAATGATGCCACATTAACAAATAGCACAGTGTTACATACCCATCATAGGTTCTTAGTATAACATTTCAAGAACTTCAATCTTCCGGAACCTTCAGTGGTTTCTCTTATTCAATTGCTACAAGTTGCCAAGGTGTTGGCCTATCGAACTCCACCCCAGTGCAGTTTTACTCGGCCAATTGGTACCAAAGCTGATGCCTAGCTATCCACCAGTTGCTTATGGTGTAAACAAAAAGAAGTAAATTGGAAGTAAACTTACACAAGAAACATCGCAGTGCTATTCCTCATTTATTTGGTGCTTAAATCAGCAAATTGGATGGTCATATGGCACCACATGCGTTCCTCATTTTATCATTTATACGTATCACTTCAAGAGGGGCAAAACAGGCTCAGTATAAACACAAGAAAAAATTTCAAATTCCTTATTGTTAATTGTTATGATACCACAAGTCTCCACAACTGTTCAGAAAAATAAATTATTGAAAATCCATGTGAAGTTTCTGGATCTCAAATATTGCAATTCCATTCCAAACATGACGTGTCATACAGGATCAATTGGGCTGTATTTTCACGTGCGGTGCCTCTATAGTAATGTGTGAGCTCTGGCATGTAAAGGCAGCCTAACCAACACTATTACTAACTAATCAGGGTATTAAACTAATAACTAGAGACACGTATGATGACCTAGCAGCATAGGAATATTAGAATATCCCTTCCTTAAATCCACCATGCGTCATTTCTAGAATGAACTATCGTCTTTGAACATTATTAGGACATCACTGAGAGAATGGATGTACATACAAGTTGTGATCTGTCCGTTCGGCTCGACTAGAATCTGAACATCGAATAGTATTTCTTTCCTGACAAATTGTAGTTCGTGATGATGTGTTATCAGTTGGTGACTTATGTGTTTCAGAGACAGTGAATAAGCATTGTAGTACTTGAAAGAGATATAATGATATGCAGCTCTACTGCTTGTTTGAGAGAAAAAAAAACAAGACAGGTATAAACCTTTTCAATAGAAGGTGGTCAACCATGCTACTCTGATTATATGAGTTTTTGTATTGATATGATTAAGATGTAAGAACAAAAGTTGATTCATTCTGAAGTGAGCAAATTTCATCAATTTTTTTTGTATTACAAGGTTCAGCTATCCGAATTCCTTGCAAACTGCAAACATAAAGCATCCTGGACTGTTCCACATGCCCAGAAAGACAAACCTGCTATCCCCGGTATATACTATGCAGGAGTAGGTGGATACTATATCTGCATATGACTACCATTCCACAACATCTTGATATTTTTTTTAGGGTTTGAACGGGGGATGGGGGGGTGCCGGGGTGGGGGGATCCCCACCTGATTTATTGCTTGATTAAGACAACAGCCTTACAGCATTGGCTTGACAGCCTACATGGTTTAGATTTTTCGTACAGGAAGTGATAGGATCTAGAATGTACATCATCAAGTACTAAGTCATTTGTATAGCGTCCTGAAACAGCTGACACCAGGCATTGGTAAGTTAATATGTATATACACTGACTTCTTGTTTAATCTCCTCACCCCCTCTCCTAAATCCTGTTTGAAACCTTGCAGAGTACAATTGTTCAAGTCGGCGCAAGCCTGCCTTGCATAGTTCCTCTAAAAAAACATGGCCGCATTTTTATTCCGACGTGTACTATTTGTTGAACCATGACGTCAGTTACATCAGAGAGTTTGTCATTACTATAAGGGCCAGTGGTTGGTCAAATCATCTACTCCAGTCTTTCCTTCCAGATTGTAACAAGTCATTCTAGCTTTTTTTAATACATAACTTTTACTATGTATCTGGACATAATATATATCTAAGCGCATAGCAAAAACTACGTATGTAAAAAAAAAGTCCTGAACAATTTATAGTTTGGAATGGAGGGAGCAGAATACAAGGATTTAATAGTGATGATGAGGCGAAAGTGAAAGCTAAATTGGTCAACTCTCTGCAGACGGTAATCTGGTTTGCCGCATTTGCCCTGTCCTCATCAGTCCATCTGAATCCAATTTTTTTTGATAAGGCGATGCATCAGTGCAAAAGGAAACTAGAACTTACGGAGCAGTGTACTGAAACAGCATTCTCAAAATTAAAGATACGGAGGATGTTGAGATCACTAGTCCACACGTAGGTGAGGAATGTAGCAGGTAAGGTTTCTCTCAGTCTGCTGGCCTTTTCTGTCTTGCCGTTTTTGCTACAGTACTCCCCAGCTGTTTTGTCGCTGTCTGTCAGTGTAGCTTTAGTTTTCTTCTGTGCTTACAGTGTGTTTTAACCTCGATTCCCTCGGCCTTCTGTGCTTACAGTGTGTTCTCACTCTCCCTTCTCCGATTCTCATCCTCTATAAGGATTTGAATTTCGACTAAACTGGTTCAGGTATAGCATCTTTGGACTTAGAGAACTTTTTTGCTTCTTGCCATGAGCAGTAGCTTCACCTTGTATTATTCTCGGTTCCTTTGTGAATCAGCGAGCCTACCTCATATCATGTGAAGTTTGCACTGTTCTTAACACAGCAGGGGCCATCAACCCATCAGACATAGATGTCATTTTTTTTAGCATACATGCATAGATATCATTTTCCTGGACTCGAGACTCAGCAGCGTCATCTGTTTCCCAGCATGAGCAACAAGGCACAAGGGCGAACGTCAACGTGGTGTATGTAGGGCGTGACGCAGACGCCGCCGCAACTCTCACCTGCCGTAGCAAGTGGCAGCTGATCGGCGCGCGTGCCCGTCACTCGTGCGTCCACTCGAGACACCGCATCAGATCTCTGATAATGAAACGCTGCAGCAAACTGAAATGCGAAACGCGGACGGGTATTTGCGGCACTTGGCAGGCAGGCTCTATTTTGACGGCCGGCCGCGCGGAATCCACCCGAACCTGCCGTGCGACCTGCAGGGACGCGTGGGGGACGCGTTCGGCCTCGGCCTCGGAGACGCGTGGGTCTAGGAACGCCGTGCAGGGAGACGTGCATCGTGCATGAGGCTGGGAGAGAGGGTGAATTCGTGTGGTCAGTGGTGTGATCCTTCTTCTGCCGCCGGACGACGGCCACGATTCTAGATTTCCAAATGGTACAAGTGCACGGGGCCGCATGGATCGAAGTCCAGCCCACAGGGACCGCGTCCCGCGCGCAGCAGCAGGTAAAGAAAGTGCAAGGATACTAGCAGCGCTGGGTTGGGCTACGAAAACGTCTCATCGCGTGGCGGATCTCCTAAGCGCTAGCGGGCTGGTAAAGCGCTGGGAACCTGCAACGTCTGGCCGCTCTCGGCCTCAGCGCTTTTTTTTTAAAGAATCGGCCTATTCACGGATTGTCACATCCCCATTCCCGATCTCAAGAAAGAGGCACGTAGAAGTTATAGATAGATCCCATCTCTCTCTATCAATCCTCAAGAATATCACACAAAAACATTCGGAGACAAAGTACATGAGGGGAGCTCATCTCTTCATTAGTCATTATAGGTACACATGTAGTGCCTTTATATAGATGTAGCCTTTAGGATATATATGGTAGCCTCGGCATATGATATGGACATATATGGTAGGCTTCAAGGCATATATGGTATGAGCCCATCAATCCTCTAATTAAGGAATTCTTAACACTCCTTGGACGAATACCATGACAAATATATGCTTCATTAAAACTCCAAAAAAACCCAATGAGAAAAAATATGGAGAAAGAGTACAATATTGTCACTTAATGCATTTGCACATTGTTGCCTCATTAAAAACCTTACACGAGAAACTTCAGAAAAACTCATCAAGCAAAAAAGAGTACAACATATGTCTTCAGGACAAATTGTGACATTCTAGATCATATCATTTTGAATTCTCTAGAATTCTAATCAAGGGTTAATATTCTAGGAAAGTTCTCCCCCTGAACCTTGCAGAACTGTCCCGCTATGCCAAGAACGCTTTCTACAGAAAGCGTATGCACATAGAGACTTAACAAGTATATCGCATACATTATAAGGATCATTTCATAATCTTAACCCCATCTTACTTCTGGAACTCGTGAGGTAAAAATATGAAGTGCACGTAAACAATAAACCCATTTTCATAAATGGTGTCACGATAGAGCCTCCAATAAAGGTTAGAAAGTCACCACTAGAATAACACCTTCTAGACATTGTTTGAGACTTTCAAAGTCTCGTGAATGACAATTAATGTCCTGTAAATACTCCCCCTGATGACAACATTCGGTGAAGTCAATCATTCTCATGGCATTAACCATTATTTAGAAATAAACATAGACATGGATAGTGCAAGTGAGATTACAAGATTTTCACAACATTTAGTCTTCATGACGTTTGTCTCGCTATTCTTCAAGAACATTGAGAATAGAGAATAATGCTGAGCGGAATTTATTATATTATATCATGCATACATCGAGATGCATATTTGTGCACTCCAAAGTTGCAATGACATGCATCTTCAAGATATGATCAGTCATTATAATTTTCTCTATTCATAATAGCGGTGACTCCTTCTGGGATTGATTCCATATTCTTCGAGAATCTTTATCTTTAATACATAGTAAGACATCACAAGTCTGTATTTCTAGCGTAATGGGGAAAGCATTACTAGTAACACCAAAATATATCATATCGGTTTCCAGAGGATACTTCAATTATTCCAAAACTTCAGGTGGAGAGCACATTATATCACAAGTATATATACACTCTTAGTAAAAGCTCATGAAATGCGCATGTCCTTATTCCTTCCGGTTCCTCTTTTCATTCTTATCTCTCAGGTCTTATATGGGTCTTTATTCCTTCCAAAGAATTCACGTATTTTGGTGCATTCAGACTTATAACCATATATTCCTTCAAAGAAAATCCTTCAGGGAGTTGTTATATTTATGGAGAGATCATCTCTTAAAGACAGTATTGGTATGAGATTTCAATGTCACTCTATATGGATTTTCAGAATCCCATAACTGCATATTTTGATTCATGCCATTAGCCAGATTCATTATATAGCGAAACTTATTTTGTAAAACTTATGTCAAAATTGGTCTCTATTAGGACCTTTTGAACCATCGCTTTTCACCATTATTGACGGTAGTTAACAACCATTATAAACCATCAACAAAACATATATAAGGGCACAATTAAGATCACCAACAAAGGTTTAGAGGTTTAAACTAATAAATTCCATGAGTTTTGGTGAATCTGTGATTTCTACAGGTTTTATCCAAAAAGCCGTCAAGGTAGACCTATAGGTCAGATTTAATTGCGCTTATCCACTGTGAAAAGGACACTAGAAGGTTCTAGAGGACACCACGCCGAGGCAGAGAGGCAGAGGCTGCCCTGGCCCCACCTGTAGGTTGCCCGACATCTAGGCCCACCTATCAGCCTCTGCGTTGCAATGTTGGTTCTCCATCGCCTCCTAGGTTGCATCTACGCCGTTTCTTAAGTCAGTTTGATCCAAGGGCTCACATTGGACTCTTTGGCCAATATATATCAGCCCTTGTCCCCCCTGAAGGCATCAAGTCATTTGAGAAGACAGAAACCCTAATCATCCTCAGAGCTCCAGCATATTCTAGAGCATAGCTAGTTAGGCTAGGTCTAGAGGGAGGCAAGCAGGATTCGCTTGGATTCTTGATCGTGTCAAGAGCATGGTTCGGTATAATCTTTATACACCTCTCTCTTTTGTATCTCCATTACTTTTATATGCTTGCTACAATTGTTATGACAATATTAGTATTCATCTTATCCATGTTCTATGTTATAATGTTCATCGTCTACTTTGATTATATACCTAGTATAGTTGGATTATCATCATATTCATGCATATGTTCATATAGCGCTCACCCTAAGGATCCATGGGTGGGTGGTCGACATTGTGTAAGCGTGGTGCTTATACGTTGTTTACCTGCGGATACACCCTATATTCCAGGTCATGCGGTAGATCGCAGACGTGACACTCCCGTTGAGTCCTTTGTAGTCCACTCCCCAATGTAGGTAGCACATAGGATCTGGTTACGAAGGGGGACAAGCTCTGTTCTTAATCTCCCTTAGTAATATCCCTTATGTGTAGATATGAAGATGATCTTAGCAATGACTATTAGGTGTAATTACACTACTCAATGTATGCTTTGACTTATAATTAAGAATGACTTAGGAATTATTCCTCTAATATTCTACCTGACCATGCTAATGCCATAGAAAGGAGTACTATGAGTGATTTATCATTATCACTGATCAATACTTATCATATATATATTTTATCCTATGACTTATCCCTATTATGAGTAGAATATTAGTTATGGTTTACTTCTCCATCAATAGTATAAGTTATCAATACTTATCCATGCTAGACCTTCTCCATGGTAAAAATATAAATAATGATACCTGGAATACTCCCAGGTGAAATGCTACAATGGTATATTATCTGTGTGCTTGCAGGTCCCTTTTTATTCATATATATTCTTTCTAGTCACATAAATTAATAAAGAACTACTTAGAGTTATTCTAATAGTAATGCTAGGTAGTACCAACAAGTGTCTCTAGCATCATCACTAGGGATGACAACCTAGTAAAGTAATGTTAGGAGATATAGGTTTATAATAGGTGGCTATTAAAACAAGTGATAAGTTAATAAATACCAATAAGCATTTCTGGCACCGTTACCGGGAAGGTAGCTAGGCAAATGAAGTATTGATAAACTTATACTTATTGATATGATCGAGATAAACCATATACCCCTGCTCAAGCAGGATTACCCTTGTTTTGTCTACTTTCATATCTTATGCAGGGTAATGTATGACCGGTTTTGACCTTCCGACAAACTATGTTGATGATCCATAAGCACTACTTAAGAGGACTAAGGCTAAACTAAAAAAGTTTCAGCTTTAAAGTCAAAAGACAACAATATAAGGCGAAGCTTAACACCAGAATTTGAAGCCATGGTTGACAGGACTCTCCGTGAATTCTTTGCTCCAACCACTACCAACATCTAGACTAGACCCACAGTCAATGTGGGAGACAATGGATTCGAGCTCAAGCCGTCTCTCATCAACATGGTGCAAGCGAGCCAATTTTGTGGAAAGGCACATGAAGATGCTAGTGCTCATCTCCAACACTTCCTAGAGATTTGCAACACTTTCGCCATCAAGGGAGTAACCAAGGATGCCATACTACTTTGCCTCTTCCCACTCTCACTCTTGGGGAAGGCAAAGCAGTGGTTCTACGCCAACAAAGATAGAAACACTACATGGGATAACTGTTCCACTGCCTTCCTAGCAAAGTTCTTTCCCACAGGTAAGACCAATGCTTTGCGTGGAAGAATTTCAAGTTTTCAGCAGCAACATGATGAATCTGTCCCTGAGGCATGGGAACGCTTTCAAGACTATATATCAGAATGTCCTTATCATGGAATGGAGAATTGGCTACTCATGCAGACGTTCTACCATGGGTTGACCAACAGTAACCGTGAGACCATGGATGCTGCTGTTGGAGGTGCATTCTTGTCACTTACACTTCCAGCTGCGACCACTCTTGTGGAGAAGATGGACTTCAACCAAGGCTAGAATGAAGAATGTGTTCAGACCCACAAGAGAGGTGGAGGTATGCATCAACTCAAGGAGGTAGAAATGCTATCTGCCAAGATGGACCTACTAATGAAGAAGCTAGAAGACTGAGCTAATGAGAAGCAAGAAGTTATGCACATTCATGATTCCCACATGACGTGTGAAGTATGTGGCAACACTAGGCATTTAGGGAACAGCTATCCTAAAACCCAAGAGGATGTGAACTTTGTCAACAACAAACTACTATCATCCTCAATAGAATCAAGGATGGAACCAACAACAGAGGCCAAACTACCAAGGTAACCCTTAAGGAATAATTATAATAACTTTAATCAACCACCCTCGAGAGAATTAATTGCTGGCCAATCTAGACTTATGGAAGGATTATCTAAGAAGGCAGCTACCGATGATAAAATTCTAGAAAACATAAGTAACAGAATGGATAGCTTTGCTTCTACCATTAATAACCAGCATAGCTTTAATAAAATGATAGAATCACAAGTAGCTCAGCTGGCGGCTGCTGTTCCTCCGTCCGACAAATATAAGATTCTGGGGCAGCTAGAAGATTTAGAAACTGCAAATCTTGTTGATATTCACAATGTAGCTTTCTACTACACGTAACCATAAGAGGGAAGGTGGATAGATTACACCCTACCCGACAAGAAAGGTGATCCAAGGAGACCTGTCATCCCTATAGCCATTGGACCTCACCTCTTCTAGGAAGCTGTCTGTGACTTTGGAACAAGTGTCAACATCATGCCTAAGTTAATTTATGATAAAATTAATAGAGATACTTTGTTGTACCCAAATATGCATTTGTAACTTGCAGATCAGTCACTCTGCTACCCCAAGGGAGTTCTTGAAGTTGCCATCATCCGAGTGGGACAATCATATGTTCTCGTAAACTTTGTGGTTTTGGAAACAGGTGGAGATGAAATGGCACCCATCATCCTAGGCCGACCTTTCTTGAGCACCGCAAAAACCATCATCTATGCGTACAGTGTCTAGATCTGTTTCACTATCAAGGATAAAAAGGAGAAGTTCTCTTTCAAGAAACACATCTTGCAATCTCCTAATCATCCACAAAAGGCATACCTACCCAAAGAGACAACAGTGACCAAAAAGAAGAACAACCAAAGGAGGAAAAACAAGACTAGTCAGCCATAAGAAGAAATGGTCAACATGATCAACACACTCCGGTCTGAGTATGACCACCTCCTCGCTTCATCATTCCTTGCTAAGAAGGATGATCCAGGCGTACCGACGATCGAGTGTACCATTGGAAAAAGAATCTTCCACAAGACCTTCTACGACATTGGATCGGGTGTCAATATAATGTCCAAGGTAATGTATGAATATTTATTCAGTAATGAACCTTTGTTCCCTACATATATGCAGTTGTAGATGGCAGACCAATCAATCCGATTCCCTGAGGGAATAGCGAGGGACGTTATGGTAATAATACAAGATCACTATGCCCCTACCGATTTCATGGTCCTAGACATGGGAGAAGAAGAAGACGATACACCCATCATCCTTGGAAGACCGTTTCTCAACACCACCAACGTGATCATCTACATCGGATCTGGACAAGTCCACTTCCAATTCCCTGGAGAAAAGGTACGTTGTTATTTCAATAGTTATACTACTTATGAATAGCCCAAGAAGAGCCGCTCCAGGAGGAGACGTCGATCATCCCAATGTCAAAGGAACCAACCCCGATGGAATGAATGGAAAGATGAAGAACCTAAAGCGCCTATGAAAGATGAACCTACTCCGCCTAAGACAAGTCCACAGTCTAGGCAGGTGTGGAAAGAAAAGATGACATCATCATCAGAGCCACCATCACTAGATGTGCAGCCATCTGGGCCTCCACCGCTGAGACTAGATGATGCACCCAAGGAATGAAGGATTTCTCTCCAGTCAAGTTCTGTCCAGAGGACTTAAAAATCAAAACCCTCACCATGAGGATGGAACATATGATCAAGAGCAAGTTCACCCGATCATCTTCATCTCACTCCACCCAAAGTACATCTTCTCGAATCAATTTCCAGATAGGTGAAGGCCAACCGCTGGCAAACATGCTCTGAGAAGGATCACTTAACTTTCAACATTCGACCACGACAACATCCAGCTTAGGGAAGGAGCATCCCCCATGTATCTAGCTAAGTATTTCTTCCCTTTTGTTATCCTTAAGTTTGCTCTACATTTGTTAAAAAAAGAGATGCATTACTAAAAGCAAAATAAAAATTTATCTTTGTCTAACATATATATATATATATATATATATATATATATATATATATATATATATTAGTAAGGTGTGATCTAAAAAAGTGAGAAAATAAAATAAAAGTGTGTGTCTAGTTTTCTGTTTTTAAGAGCTGAATAAAAAGGACTCTGAAGATAATCTCTTAAAATGGAAATGATGAATAGTTATTCTATTGTAATTCTTTTCAAGTACCTAGTTTTCAGCCTTGAATTCTCCAGAGTTTTAGATACGACTGTTTTGATATAAGAATTTACTCTGAACTTGAAACTCGTGGGTAGCATATGCTTGATCTAAGTCTAGGTAATTGACGGATATGATGTGAGAAGGTCTAAGCTGTTGTTTATCTTGTTCCTAATGATACTAGAGTTCCAGAGATTTATCTTTTGAAAAAAAACATAAAAATTCGACATGATGAGTTTCTTGTATGACAAAGCTTGAATTCCTACCAGAGCCATATATGATATTTAGATTATGAAAACTTTCACATATATGCTGCTTGCATTGTATTAAGTTTAGTCAAGCTTTGTTGACCCTTATAAGAGGTTTGTCATGCTCTTAAAATCAAGATCATGTACACACCACCTACTTATGCACTACTCCTACACTAGGGGTAGGCGCAACAACATGCCATTCCATCTAGATCCACCTAAAAATATTTTACTCTTACACTAGGAGTGAACACAAAAAATATACCCTATAGGATATCCACCAAATAAATGTTCCAAATTCTTGTTGCTATCTCTCAAAAGTTTTGTTGTAATCAAAAGAAGCATGAGGCTATGCAAAAGTTATTCATGAAAAGAAGAAAAAAGTATTGAAAAAAATGGACCATTGTTTGACTTATATAAAACAATAGGTACTCCGATTCCCGCCTGAAAAAAGAGAAGAGAAGAATAAGATAGCCCATGTTTTCTTGCAAAGTTGTTTCCAAGTTTTAAAAGAGAGATATGTTTTCAAGGAGCAAAGTAGAATTATGTTAGCCACCATATACATCCACACACATGCACATCTTGATTTGATTGTATGACTTAACTCTCTTTGGATCTGAGGTTTGACTTTACAATATATGTATTGTAAGTATGCTTTTTCCACTCCTATGGGCTCCACATAAGCCTTAGTTGTAGGAGGAAAAAGGCATAACATTATTATTGCCTTGGTGAGGATCCACAAATACCACATATATTGAGAGACTTGAGAGTGTCATACAATGGAAGCTCTGAGTTTTATTTTGAAAACTTATAAAAACTCCAGAATAATGGTTGAGCAAAGAACTTGAGACATAGTGCTTGACTTGATTATTCTGTCTTTCAATTGCTCAAGACCCAAGTGAACGCTAAGGAGCCCCATAGTTGAAGGCAATATGGGTAAGTTTGAAAGTCAGATTGGTTTATTTTAATCCAGAAGAGAATTCTTGTTTGAACGCATGTGTACTTTTGAGGAGTGAAAGCATTATAGCAACTCCTGATCCATTTTGTTGAGTTTAGCTTTGCTAAGGTACTAGCAAAGGTTAAGCTTGGGAGAGTTTGCTGATAGTAGTTAACAACCATTATAAACCGTCAATAAAACATGTATAATGGCACAATTGAGATCACCAACAAAGGTTTATGGGTTTAAACTAATAAATTCCACGAGTTTTGGTGAATCTATGATTTATGCAGGTTTTATCTAGAAAACCGTCAAGGTGGACCTACATGTCAGATTTAATTACGCTTATCCACCACGAAAAGGGCACTAGAAGGTTCTAGAGGACACCACGCCAAGGCAGAGAGGTAGAGGCTACCCTGGCCCTACCTATAGGCGCCCGGCCCCTAGGCCCACCTGTCAGCCTCCAAATTACAATGGTGGTTCTCCATCGCATCCTAGGTTGCATCTATGTCGTTCCTTAAGTTAGTTTGATCCAAGGGCTCATGTTGGACGCTTTGACCTATATATATCAGCCCCTATCCCCCCTGAAGGCATCAAGTCATTTGAGAAGACAGAAACCCTAATCATCCTCAGAGCTCCAACATATTCTAGGGCATAGCTAGTTAGGCTAGGTCTAGAGGGAGGCAAGCAGGATTCACTTGGATTCTCGATCGTGTCAAGAGCGTGGTTCGATATAATCTTTATACCCCATCTCTCTTTTGTATCTCCATTACTTTTATATGCTTGCTACAATTGTTATGACAATATTAGTATTCATCTTATTCATGTTCTACGTTATAATGTTCATCGTCTACTTTGATTATATACCTAGTATAGTTGGATTATCATCATATTCATGCATATGTTCGTATAGCGCTCACCCTAAGGATCCATGGGTGGGTGGTCGACATTGTGTAAGCGTGGTGCTTATACCTTATTTACCTGTGGATACACCCTATATTCCAGGTCATGCGGTAGATCGCGGACGTGACACTCCCGTTGAGTCCTTTGTAGTCCACTCCCCGATGTAGGTAGCACGTAGGATCTGGTTACGAAGGGGGACAAGCTCTGTTCTTAATCTCCCTTAGTAATATCCCTTATGTGTAGATATGAAGATGATCTTAGCAATGACTATTAGGTGTAATTGCACTAATCAATGTATGCTTTCACTTATAATTAAGAATGACTTAGGAATTATTCCTCTAATATTCTATCTGACCATGCTAATGCCATAGAAAGGAGTACTCTGAGTGATTTATCATTATCACTGATCAATACTTATCATATATATATATGTTATCCTATGACTTACCCCTGTTATGAGTAGAATATTGGTTATGGTTTAGTTCTCCATCAATAGTATAAGTTATCAATACTTGTTCGTGCTAGACCTTCCCTGTGGTAAAAATATAAATAACAATACCTGAAATACTCCCGAGTGAAGTGCTACAATGGTATATTATCTGTGCGCTTGTAGATCCATTTTCATTCATATATATTCTTTCTAGTCACATAAATTAATAAAGAACTAATTAGAGTTGTTCTAATAGTAATGCTAGGTAGTACCAACAAGTATCTCTGGCATCATCACTAGGGATGACAACCTAGTAAAATAATGTCAAGAGATATAGGTTTATAATAGGTGGCTATTAAAACAAGTGACAAGTTAATAAATACCAATAAGTATTTCTGGCACCGTTGTCGGGGAAGGTAGCTACACAAAGAAAGTATTGATAAACTTATACTTATTGATATGATCGAGATAAACCATATACCCCTGCTCAAGCAAGATTACCCTTGTTTTGTCTACTTTCATATTTTATGCAGGGTAATGTATGACCGGTTTTGACATTTTGACAAACTATGTTGATGATCCATAAGCACAACTAAGGCTAAACTCAAATTTTTTTTGCTTTAGAGTCAGAAGACAACTATATAAGGCGAAGCTTAACACCAGAATTTGAAGCCATGGCTGACAGGACTCTCCATGAATTCTCTGCTCCAACCACTGCCAACATCTGGACTGGGCCCACAGTCAATGTGGGAGACAATGGATTCGAGCTCAAGCCGTCTCTCATCAACATGGTGCAAGCGAGCCAATTTTGTGGAAAGGCACATGAAGATGCTAGTGCTTATCTCCAACACTTCCTAGAGATCTACAACACTTTCACCATCAAAGGAGTAACCAAGAACTCCATACTACTTCGCCTTCTGTACTTAACACCTGTAGTTACTGATATAACTCATTATTTACTATAACAATTCTTCAGGGGCTAATGCCCACCCATTGTTGTATAATTAATGATCAATCTATCCATTATGTATATTGACCTTCTAGGTCATATACATGAGAAAAGACAACTAATGGTGGTATTGCGCTTTCCGGCGTGTTAGGATTGGTGTGCATAAGTATGATAGAAAAAATATGGCATTTAGCCGTGGTTACCAAGCAGAAATTTTGGATGCAGAGTTATATCATAGTCCAGCTCTTTACTTTATTGCCCAAAATTTTGACGCAATTACTCATGCTATATAGTAAAAATTGAGTCATTCTATTTATTGCAACATATTTCATGTTCTATAAAGCATGGCTTGGATCAATTCATTGTTCAGCATGAAGAGAAGCTTTTAAATAGAACAGATAAGACCAAGAATTTTCATTTATCTAAGAAATATTATTTTACTGCAAAGTCATTGAATTAAGCAAAAAAAAATGCCGCTTTCGCAAGAGCAACAATGACCGATATCCTTCTGGGATAAACTCTCAACTGATAGCGCAATTTTCGTAGGTAAAAGATACATGTAAGAAATATATGTAGTCGTCAAGATCCATGTGGCCAAGCCTAGGATAACTACTATGACCAATAAGATTTGAGATTCTAACTTGTTTACCTGCTTTCCATCTTCTCGTAGTTGGCAAGTAAATCTTAATAAGTAGGTGGGATGTGACATATACAGAGCTACTAGCCAATATATTGTCGCATAGAGTAGTCATGCTACATAGCTACCACTTTAATTATATTATCCTTTATGAGTGAACCCCATATCATTTGGCTTACTTTCCTATATACAATACAATGGTTCCCCTCTATGATGCTCACTATCATTTCAGTGACTATGGGTACTTCTAATTCTGTGTCCTGATATGCACTTCGGGGCTTCACTAGTCCAAGAAAGGATAGACAATGTTCTTGATCGGGAAGAAGTATTGTGCTTTCACACTAATTAGGAAAAAAATCTCAGAATATTAATTCTTTTGGTATTTTTATAGCAACTTCATGTCGCCTAGGGGAATGTATTATATATCAGCTTAAAGTCACAAAATGTTGGTTTGAAACAAACCTCAATTAGGATGACACCTGATGTTTGTTCTGCAGAAGAGAGAAAGGAACAAACACACCGACTTCAGATCTTGTTGACCAGACTAGCGTTGTAAGCTTATATCAGCATGTTTGGCAAAAAAATACCATGCAAGGTATTAGTTCCCCTTGAGGGAAGTTACAAATGAATCCCAATTGGAGATGTCTAATATACCAACAAGTCTCATGTATTGTTTTTTTCTTCAGGTTACTTCAGGACCTAGTTGTGGCTTCTGTTGGTACTTAGTGTATGTGTGAGACTGGAGAGTTGTGAGAGTGTGAGATTTGAGACTTGAAAGTGATTTGTTATCTGCATCTGAGACATTTGAACAATGATGAAAGACTTAACTAAGAGCTATGCTGCACTCTTTTTCCCTTTCTAGGGTTTCTCACAAGGGTGAGTTTTACCTAGAAAGGTTTTTAACGAGGCAGCATTGCACAAACAACTCATTTATCTTAATTGTCTTGTCTGCTTTGGTGCTTTTGGTTAGAAGTTACAACTTAGAATCTGTGATAAGTTTAGAATGTTATATTTGTGATTGTGAATGAGTTTGGCTAATGGCTTGTGAATGAGTGTGAATGAATTTGTGCAAATGAGGCTGCATTCGCTGGGCCAACGCATGTGTGAACACCTTGCAGGCGTGCAGTCACACGAGCTCAGTAGCCACCTTTCGGTGAAAAAAAATCTCGTTAAGTCACTAATGCGCCGAAACATAGCAAGGGCCTGGAGGCAAATCGTCTCTGATCTATGTCGTGCAAAATAAGCCCCGGAGGGCAGCCGTGATGACTGCAGGTCTCAGCTAGCATGAAATGATGGCAGGTCAAACCTCTTGTTCGGCCGATAAGCCTGCCTGTCGGGGGGCGCTGTTCAGGGACGTCGGCTCTCCAGTTGCCGATAGGTCACAAATCGGCAATCCAGCGGCCGGCAGCTACTCTTACAGCCGCTGTTCCTCTTGGCGTCCTCCCATGGCGCAGGCACCTGTGCCGAAGACCCCATGTCCAGCTCTCCTCCAATCATCAATCACCAATCGTCACTAGCAGATAAGAGCACAACATTCACCTGGTTCCTACCCATACTCGAGACAAACCGAGCCGCATAAAAATGTAAGCATTAAAGGAAACACATGCTACGTCCAAGACAAGACTCAATCAGGTAGCATGCACGGCAAGTCTAATCACGCATGCTACGTGCAAGACAAGTCTAACCGGCAACCAATCTGCAGGGGTGCCAAATTACTCGAATGTATGTGAGGCAAGATGGTAATCAATAAAACATTTCGCAATTCTCTGAAAATGGAACCAACAGGGTTGCCAAAATGCTCGTACGTGATGAGCAGGAAGTTGCGCTGTTTCTGGTCGCAGCGTGGCCAACTGCGGGTGGTGCACGACGAGCGTGTAAAAACATGGTTAGCTGCAACAAGGCAGTAAAAAAAAGAGATGCGCCTGTGGAAGAAAGGCTAGCATAAATAAAGCAAATTAATCTGCTGGATTAAAGACTTTATTATGGCACGTAGGTTGTACCATGCTCAATTCAGTGAGCACGTTGACCAAATGCTCGATTCAGGGAGCATGTTGACCGGCAGGTTTGGAGAGGCCTCGATGCGGTGCCAAGCTCGTCGTGAGCGTTGTGCGAACCACCGTGGCTAGCTAGCTAGTCGCAGTGACCATCACATCACCACAGATCAAGTTCGGCCACTAGTAAGTAGCAGATCGTGTGATTGATTATGCATCTAGCGAAAATCGTAATCTACTAGAAACTATTATATCTGCTGGATTTAATCTAGTAGAGAAAGTCATCAAAAACATTTGACCATGCATACCGTAGCCTGTTCGTGATCTCTGATGCATTTCATGCCGCGTAGGGCGTATAGGCTGTTGGAAATGAGTGACTAATATATATTCCAGATTTTGTTTGGAGGAAAAACTCATAGATAAAAAATGATGCAAGCACATAACACAAGTAAACAGGCAACATATTGACTAGAACAGGATTGCGCAAGGAAATTACTCAATGATCCCGCGCAAAACGTAGTCGAACATGTTGAAGTAGATGTTGCAGATCACCAAGCGGTCGCGTGTAGACGCTGCCCAAAAACCTGATTGCCGCCCCGTGCAGGAGTCTCGCGGCAGTGGTTTTGGAGATCCCGCTCTCTTCAATCCGGTGCACGCCGAACTCAAAGGTCGACGAGGCGCAGCAGCGAGAATCTCAGCACAGCGAGTAGAAAGGTGATCGTGTGAATCCGTACCCTTCAACCAGGACGTCTCCTGGTTTTATAGGCCTTCATAGTGCATCAATTCCCTTCATCAAGCAGTAAAAACTGCTCAATTTAATGACAGAAAATGCTGCAATCAAACAGCAGAAACTGACACACCTTATTACTGTTTAAAACGACAGTTTCAATCACAAGTCACGCGATTTTTCACGCGAAAATGCGCGCGAGCTGCGCGTACGTGTAGCAACAGTCTTCTTCTCTCTCATTTTCACCTATTTTGCATAGAGATGAGACTCCCATATTTAAGCAAGGCAACCTCTCCTTAAATTAACAATATGAGACTATAGATTGTGCATGCTTTAGAATTTTCAGATTAGGTCAAACATGGGCCTAAATCCGGCTTGGCCATTGACCTGCTTGTGTGACGACAAGTTGAGGCCGACCGAGATCGTAGCACGTTGCCCAGCATAACGTCGATGACGAGGTTGCACAGGTGGGCAACGACAAGGTTGCTGAAGTCCATGTCTTGTTCGTTGCAAGTAGGGATGAAAATGGATTGGATACGGACGGATATTGTCGATATTATATTTGTTTTCATATTTCTGTCTGGATTCGGATTCGAATACGGATAGTGTCAATTATGTCGGATAGGATACGATTGGATATCGACATCATAAATATGCGATTTGAGTATTCGAATACGGATACGGATACGGATACGGTATCGGATGTTGGATATCTGGACTCGGATATGGACAGATCTCAACCCCTCTAAACGGATTCAGTTTCGAATACGGTCGGAAAATATCCGTACCGTTTTCATCCCTGGTTGCAAGCATGAAGCATACATGGGTAAGATGCAAAATGCATCCGCATGCATCCATGCATGATGTGACCCGGCCCTCTCTCGTAGATGTCCAGCCGGTGGGTGATTTTTTGCGCTGCCGCTCTTGCGTCCATTCGCTCACAGCGGATGGCGCGATGCCAGTTGGAAGAACCAGCCGACGCATCAATTGGAGAGCGGAAATGAAAAGATCAATTCATCATTAGCCATGGCAAAAACAAATTTGATCTAAACACAACGATCAAGAACGACTCACCAAGAGCTGCTGATGGCGTGTTAAGAATAGGCCTATTCACGGATTGCCACATCCGTTCTCCCCATTCCCGATTCCAAGAAAGAGGCGTGTAGAAGTTGTAGATAGATCTTGTCTTCCTCTCTCAATCCTCAAGAACATCACACAAGAACATACGGAGACAAAGTATATGGGGGGAGCTCATCTCTTCATTAGACATTATAGATACACATGTAGTCCCTTTATATAGATGTAGCTTTCAGGGCATATATGGTAGTTTTGGCATATTATTTCCTAAACCACATAACTAATTTTCATTTCGTTTGCACCACATTGTTTGTATTGATTTTATCTACAAAATAAGACCAATATTGACTATATTTTTATACTAAGATTTGTGGGCATATGAAATGTGGGCCCAACATGTCACTATTTTTTAAGATTCAAAACATAGTCAACATGGGTCTTAACTTTTAGATTTAATCAAGACAAACATAATGGTGGAAACGGATGGTTAATTAAATAAACAGTTTAGAAGATATAATTGTTTGAAACCAAACAACAAAATGTTGCGATGACCTATGAAAGATGTGAGGACAAATTCTAGATGGGGGCCACCATGGCGTGGGCTGATGAATAAGACTTGGGAGTCAAATGAATATTTACATTGCGAAAATAATAATGAACTAAACAGGCGGTGCTGAAAGAAGACAAACATGCGTTTTTTTCTTCTTCCAGTATGTAATGACACATTCATTCAAATGTGTTTCAAAAAAAATATTCTAATTTCAAATGATCCATAGAAATTATTTACAACTGCCTTGACTTTGACTGAGCGCCGTGTTTTGCAAAATATTTAATTTCATTTAATATGCTAATCAAACCACGCATCAAGGTCCCTCCGATGCCAAGCCCAAGGAAGTCCAGCGTTGCAGGAGGATTAGGACCGAACAGTGGTGATGGTCCCGTCATCAGGTCCGGCAAGCCTGAGTTTCCACTTTCGTATGCAAGGCCAAGGCCGAGACCGCCAGATAGCATCGCCCTGGACTCCCTCTCCATTTGCTGCTGGTTACTCCGGTGGTGCCGCTCCATCATCTCCATTTGCTGCTGGTTGCTCCTGTGTTGCGGCCACCGTTGCAAACTGGAATCCATCCCCTGTGGTGCAGCCATCGTTGCGAACTGGACTCCATCTCCATCTGCATTTGCTGACTACTCCGGTAGCTCTCCAACCCCATCATCTGCTGCTCGTTCCGGTGGTGGTGCCACTGTTGCGGACTGGACTCCATCTCCCTTTGTTGATGACTCAGGTGGTGGCGCTCCATCTTCAGGCGGCGACGGGCGACGGCGCAGCGGTGAGAGAGGGAGAGAGCGCGCGCGATGGAGGAAGACAGCAGCGGTGAGAGAGGGAGAGAGCGCGCGCGATGGAGGAAGACGGCTGTGGTAGATATTTTAGGCCTGTCGGGTTATCGGCCCATGGACGGCCCACAGATACTTGTCGGCCTTCCGCTGGCCGACAGGCCAGCGGAAGGCCGACAAGTATCTGTGGGCCGTCCATGAGCCGATAACCCTGCTGGCCCAACGCATGCGTGAACACCTTGCAGGCGTGCTGTCACACGAGCTCAGCAGCCACCTTTCGGTGAAAAAAAAATCTCGTTAAGTCACTAATGCACCAACATAGCAAGGGCCTGGAGGCAAATCGTCTCTGATCTATGTCGTGCAAAATAAGCCCCGGAGGGCAGCCGTGATGACTGCAGGCCTCAGCAGCTACATGTTGCTTTATCTAGGTAATAACGAAAAGACGGCAGGTCAAACTTCTTGTTCCGCTAGCATGAAAGACAACAACCTTAAAACAAAATCATTAAGCTGAGGAGCATTTCATCCACGGTCCAACCAATCGTCACTAGCAGATAAGAGCACAACATTCACCTGGTTCCTACTCATACTCGAGACAAACCGAGCCGCATAAAAAGGTAAGCATTAAAGGAAACACATGCTACGTCCAAGACAAGACTCAATCAGGTAGCATGCAAGGCAAGTCTAATCACGCATGCTACGTCCAAGACAAGTCTAACCGGCGACCAATCTGCAGGGGTGCCAAATTACTCGCATGTATGTGAGGCAAGATGGTAATCAATAAAACATTTCGCAATCCTCTGAAAATGGAACCAACAGGGTTGCCAAAATGCTCGTACGTGATGAGCAAGAAGTTGCGCAGTTTCTGGTCGCAGCGTGGCCAACTGCGGGTGGTGCACGACGAGCGTGTAAAAACATGGTTAGCTGCAGCAAGGCAATAAAAAAAAGAGATGCGCCTGTGGAAGAAAGGCAAGCTTAAATAAAGCAAATTAATCTGCTGGATTAAAGACTTTATTATGGCACGTAGGTTGTACCAATGCTCAATTCAGTGAGCACGTTGACCAAATGCTCGATTCAGGGAGCATGTTGAACGGCAGGTTTGGAGAGGCCTCCATGCGGTGCCAAGCTCGTCGTGAGCGTTGTGCGAACCACCGTGGCTAGCTACCTAGTCGCAGTGACCATCACATCACCACAGATCAAGTTCGGCCACTAGTAAGTAGCAGATCGTTATGCATCTAGCGAAAATCGTAATCTACTAGAAACTATTATATCTGCTGGATTTAATCTAGTAGAGAAAGTCATCAAAAATAAATTTGACCATGCATACCGTAGCCTGTTTGTGATCTCTGATGCATTCCATGCCGCGTAGGGCGTATAGGCTTGGCCATTGACCTGCTTGTGTGACGACAAGTTGAGGCCGACCGAGATCGTAGCACGTTGCCCAGCATAACGTCGATGACGAGGTTGCACAGGTGGGCAACGACAAGGTTGCTGAAGTCCATGTCTTGTTCGTTGCAAGCATGAAGCATACATGGGTAAGATGCGAAATGCATCCACATGCATCCATGCATGATGTGACCCGGCCCTCTCTCGTAGATGTCCAGCCGGTGGCTGATTTTTTGCGCCGCCGCTCTTGCGTCCATTCGCTCACAGCGGATGGCGCGATGCCAGTTGGAAGAACCAGCCGACGCATCAATTGGAGAGCGGAAATGAAAAGATCAATTCATCATTAGCCATGGCAAAAACAAATTTGATCTAAACACAACGATCAAGAACGACTCTCCCAAGAGCTGCTGATAGCGTGTTAAGAATCGGCCTATTCACGGATTGCCACATCCGTTCTCCCCATTCCCGATCCCAAGAAAGAGGCGTGTAGAAGTTGTAGATAGATCTCGTCTTCCTCTCTCAATCCTCAAGAACATCACACAAGAACACACGGAGACAAAGTATATGAGGGGAGCTCATCTCTTCATTAGACATTATAGATACACATGTAGTCCATTTATATAGATGTAGCGTTCAGGGCATATATGGTAGCCTCGGCATATGGTATGGACATATATGGTAGCCTTCAGGGCATATATGGTAGCCTCCTAGAAAGATTTTTAATGAGACAGCATTACACAAACAACTCATTTATCTTAATTGTCTTGTCTGCTTTGGTGCTTTTGGTTAGAAGTTACAACTTAGAATCTGTGATAAGTTTATAATGTTATATTTGTGATTGTGAATGAGTTTGGCTAATGGCTTGTGAATGAGTGTGAATGAATATGTGCAACTATGAAAATTGAGAAGAGTGTGATGGGAGCAACATTTTGAGGTGTGTGAAGGTCACCGGGCCGTGGGCTGGCACGGCACGATGATTTAGTCGTGCTTAGCAGGCCGGCACGGCACGATTTCCGACCCGTAGTGCCTTGCTTGGGCCGAAGGCCAGGCACAAGGCCTGTGGAGGCACGGTGTGCCGTGTCGGCCCGACCCCTGCGGGCCGTGCCTGGCCCGTGCCCGTGCCGTGCTGGACCGATGGACAACTATAGGGAGGGGAGGTGGGGAGGCCGGGCCGTGCTAGGCTTGCACGCCGTGCCTGGGGTAGGGCCCAGGCACGGCCTGCTCTGCCGGGCCAGGCCGGGCCAGGCCAGCTCGGGCACGCACACCACTGGGCCGGGCCATGCTTGGGCCGGGCCAAATTTGAGGGCATCGTGCCGGGCCGCCGGGCCTCGGACTGCATGGATATTTATACTTCAGGTAAACAAAACCAAAGCATTAAGTAGAGCGCTAGAGTAACAATTGATCTTAGGATACATGTTTCATTTCCCATAAATTTCCAAGCATATGTGTTTTTTCAGGGTACTTAGATTGGCCTTGGTAATACTGTGGGATTACTCTCCCATATAGTATTCACATACAAACAATGCAAGGAAAACATAAAGCCAATATAAAACTTCCAAGGGGTCTAAACCAATTTAACATAAATTTAATGGAAGCTCGTAAATCTAGAAAATTTAGCGGCCTATGCTCTCTAGGCATGGCGGGTACAGCAGCTTCGGGCCACGTGTCCTATGATGCAAATGAGGCTGCGTTCGCTGGGCCAACGCATGCGTGAACACCTTGGATGCGTGCAGTCACACGAGCCCAGTAGCCACCTTTCGGTGAAAAAAAAATCTCGTTAAGTCACTAATGCACCGAAACATAGCAAGGGCCTGGAGGCAAACCGTCTCTGATCTATGTCGTGCAAAATAAGCCCCGGAGGGCAGCCGTGATGACTGCAGGTCTCAGCAGCTACATGTTGCTTTATCTAGGTAATGACGAAACGATGGCAGGTCAAACTTCTTGTTCCACTAGCATGAAAGACAACCTTAAAACAAAATCATTAGGCAGAGGAGCGCTTCATCCGCCGTAGATATTTTAGGCCTGTCGGCCATCTGCGGGCCAACAGCTCTCTATGGGTCCTCCATAGGCCGATACGCCTGGCGGGGGGCGCTGTGCAGAGACCAGGCGCAGGCCGATAGGATCGTGTCGGCTCTCCGGTTGCCGATAGGTTGCCTATCGGCAATCCAGCGGCCGACATACTACGACTCTGACAGCCGTGCGTTGCTGGTCTTCCTCTTGGCGTCCTCCCATGGCGCAGGCACCTGTGCCGAAGACCCCATGTCCAGCTCTCCTCCAATCATGCATCAATCACCAATCGTCACTAGCAGATAAAGAGCACAACATTCACCTGGTTCCTACTCATACTCGAGACAAACCGAGCCGCATAAAAAGGTAAGCATTAAAGGAAACACATGCTACGTCCAAGACAAGACTCAATCAGGTAGCATGCAAGGCAAGTCTAATCACGCATGCTACGTGCAAGACAAGTCTAACCGGCGACCAATCTGCAGGGGTGCCAAATTACTCGCATGTATGTGAGGCAAGATGGTAATCAATACTGTAAAACATTTCGCAATCCTCTGAAAATGGAACCAACAGGTTGCCAAAATGCTCGTACGTGATGAGCAGGAAGTTGCGCAGTTTCTGGTCGCAGCATGGCCAACTGCGGGTGGTGCACGACGAGCGTGGAAAAACATGGTTAGCTGCAACAAGGCAGTAAAAAAATAGATGCACGTGCGGAAGAAAGGCTAGCTTAAATAAAGCAAATTAATCTGCTGGATTAAAGACTTTATTTATAGTTGGCCAAACGGGCCGCATGGCACGGCACTAGCACGGGCACTGCCAGGCACGGCCCGGCCAGGCCCGGCATTACGCGGCACGGTAGACTAGCCGTGCCGTGCCGTGCCTGTTAGTGCCGCCGTGCTGAGGTGCCGGCCCAGGTACGGCACTATCAGGTCTTAGCCGTACCGCGCCGTGTCACTGGGCACGGCGGCCTAGTAGTGCCCGTGCCGGCACTGGCACTATAAGTGCCCAACACCTCAAACTGATCGGAATCACAAAGTCTGAATGTTCAGAATCAAAGAACTTATCAAAGACTCAAAGTCACAAACTGATCAGAATCACAAAGTCACACAAACTGATCAGAATCACAAACTGATCAGAATCAAAGAACTTATCAAAGAGTCAAAGTCACACAAAGTTACATGTTCAGAGAACTTATCAAAGACTCAAAAGTCACATAATCACACAAACACAGCTCTCGTCATCGGATCCAGCCATCGTCACTCGTCGGCGCCCCGGTCCCTCAACGGCTTCAGACAAAACAGAGCAAGGGTTAGTAGAGATTGAGGTTTAGGGTTAGGGTTAGGGATTGACGGCGACTTACCTTCAAAGCCGGAGCACCAGAGTCGTCGGCGTGGTCTACGAGGCACGGATCCGGCGAGCACAGACGATGAGGGACAGATCTGGCGAGGAAACCGATAGATCCGGCGAGGTCGACGATGGATCCGGCGTGGACGAAGCGAGATCAAGGGTTAGGGTTAGGGATTGTGCCAGTGCTGGCCAACGGTGGCTCCAGAGGCCACCGGAGAGCGAGAAGAAGAGAGGAAGTCGGAGGCCAGAGATCCGACGGTCCGATGGGAGCGAGGCCGGAGATCCGATGGATCCGGCGAGAAAACCGACGGATCTGGCGAGGTCGACGACGGATCCGGCGAGGACGAAGCGAGATCAAGGGTTAGGGTTAGGGATTGAGCAAGGGTTAGGGTTAGGGATTGTGCCAGCGATGGCTCCAGAGGCCACCGCAGAGCGAGAAGAAGAGAGGAAGTCGGAGGCGAGAGAGGAGAGCGAGTCGCCGACGCGGCGACGCCGACTCGCCGAGAGAGGAGAGCGAGGCGAGAGAGGAGTGGGTGAGACGGCGCTACGGGGGAGAGCCGAGAGCGAGGCGACTGACTGACTGAGAGCAAATGAATTAGGGCAGCGGAGACGCCGTCGGCCGGCCGGGACGGGCGGTTTTATACCCCCGATTCCAATGGTGGATCCAACGGTCCGATGGGAGTGAGGTCGGGGATCCAACGGCCACCTGCGGCCGAGCCGTGCCGCTGCCGGGTCGGCCCATATAGCGTGTCGTGCCCGGATCGGCACTACGGGCCAGAATGACGGCCCAGGCACGGCACTAAGGCCGGGCCGTGCCAGGCACTGACACGAAGGCCATCGGGCCGGGCCGTTCCTAGACCGTGCTGATTCGTGTCGTACTTGGGCCGGCCCGTAGTGTCCGGGCCAAATGGCCAACTATAACTTTATTATGGCACGTAGGTTGTACCATGGTCAATTCAGTGAGCACGTTGACCAAATGCTCGATTCAGGGAGCATGTTGACCGGCAGGTGTGGAGAGGCCTCGATGCGGTGCCAAGCTCGTCGTGAGCGTTGTGCGAACCACCGTGGGTAGCTAGCTAGTCGCAGTGACCATCACATCACCACGGATCAAGTTCGGCCACTAGTAAGTAGCAGATCGTGTGATTGATTATGCATGTAGCGAAAATCGTAATCTACTAGAAACTATTATATCTGCTGGATTTAATATAGTAGAGAAACTCATAAAAAAAAATTGACCATGCATACCGTAGCCTGTTTGTGATCTCTGATGCATTTCGTGCCGCGTAGGGCATATAGGCTTGGCAATTGACCTGCTTGTGTGACGACAAGTTGAGGCCGACCGAGATCGTAGAACGTTGCCGAGCATAACGTCGATGACGAGGTTGCACAGGTGGGCAACGACAAGGTTGCTGTCTTGTTCGTTGCAAGCATGAAGCATACATGGGTAAGATGCAAAATGAATCCACATGCATCCATGCGTGATGTGACCCGGCCCTCTCTCGTAGATGTCCAGCCGGTGGGTGATTTTTTGCGCCGACGCCCATGCGTCCATTCGCTCACAGCGGATGGCGCGATGCCAGTTGGAAGAACCAGCCGACGCATCAATGGGAGAGCGGAAATGAAAAGATCAATTCATCATTAGCCATGTCAAAAACAAATTTGATCTAAACACAACGATCAAGAACGACTCACCCAGCGGTAGAGCTGCTGATAGCGTGTTAAGAATCAGCCTATTCACGGATTGCCACATCCGTTCTCTCCATTCCCGATCCCAAGAAAGAGGCGTGTAGAAATTGTAGATAGACCTCGTCTTCCTCTCTCAATCCCAAGAACATCACACAAGAACACATGGAGACAAAGTATATGATGGGAGCTCATCTCTTCATTAGACATTATAGATACACATATAGGTCCCGTTCGGCTGGCTGAAACTTGGTTGAAACTGGCTGGTTTTATGAGAGAGAAATACTGTAGCGGTTGGTTGATGAACAATGGCTTGTGAGGGGGATCAGCCGGCTGGTCTAGTTTTACCAGACCAGCGAACGGCCCCATAGTCCCTTTATATAGATGTAGCCTTCAGGACATATATAGTAGCCTCGGCATATGGTATGGACATATGTGGTAGCCTAAGGCACATATGGTATGAGCCAATCAATCTTCTAATTGGGGAATTCTTAACACTTTTCACTGATCACCGATGCGCATTAGGGCTTTAACTGTGTGATCACTGCCTCCTGCATTAGGGCGTTCTCTCTCCCTCTTCATTTCATTCACTTCTTTGCGAGATTACGTTACTTTTCCTCTCGGTCACATTGCAAGTTCCATCGTTTACATATTCAATCATAAACCAACTTGATGATATGCAAAAGCTTTAGGCGATATTATTTTCTAAACCACATAACCAATTTTCATTTCGTTTGCATCACATTATTTGTATTGATTTTATCTACAAAATAAGACCAATATTGACTATATTTTTATACTAAGATTTGTGGGCATATGAAACGTGGGCCCAACATGTCACCATTTTTTAAGATTCAAAACATAGTCAATATGGGTCTTAACTTTTAGGTTTAATCAAGACAAACGTAATGGTGGAAACGGATCGTTAATTAGATAAACAGTTTAGAAGATATAATTGTTTGAAACCAAACAACAAAATGTTGCGGTGACCTGTGAAAGATGTGAGGACAAATTCTAGATGGGGGCCACCATGGCGTGCGCCGGTGCTTGAGATTTGGGAGTCAAATGAATATTTGCATTGCGAAAATAATAATAAACTAAACAGGTGGTGCTGAAATAAGACAAACATGCGTTTTTTTTTCTTCATGTATGTAATGACACATTCATCCAAATATGTTTCAAAAAATATTCTAATTTCAAATGATCGATAGAAATTATTTACAGCTGCCTTGACTTTGACTGAGCGTCATGTTTTGCAAAATATTTAATTTTTTTTAATATGCTAATCAAACCACGCATCAATCCAAAATAATTGGTGCCAAAAGCAATTCGAAAATCGACGCCAAAACATTCAAAAGCTGAAAGCATCGGTCGTCATTATTGAGGAAGACAAGGCCGCAAGGGGCACCAGCGACCCACGAGTGCAACATTTCGTTGAGTTGCTCGCATACGTTGAACGCGAGTGGAAAATGAGCCTGGCTCAGCGACGGTTAGGCCTGTCGGCTAGCCGCGGGCGGCATAAATCTATCGGTCCCCCATCGGCCTATAATCCTGGCGGTGAGACTAGTCGGCTCCTGGACGGCCGATAGATAACTGTCGGCTGTCCAGTTGCCGATAGGTAGCCTATCGGCATTCCGGCGACCGACAGACTACAACTCACAATCGTGCGGCCGTTGGTGGTCTTCCTCTTGGCGTCCTCCCATGGTGCAGGCACCTGTGCCGACGACCCCATGTCCAGCTCTCCTCCAATCATCAATGCCAGGTGGCCACGGTTAGCAACCGTGGAGCCGCCCATGGTCCCTCCGATGCCAAGCCCAAGGAAGTCCAGCGTTGCAGCAGGCTTAGGACCGAACAGTGGTCATGGTCCCGTCATCAGGTCCGGCAAGCCTGAGTTTCCACTTTCGTATGCAAGGCCAAGGCCGAGACCGCCAGATAGCATCGCCCTGGACTCCCTCTCCATTTGCTGCTGGTTACTCCGGTGGTGCCGCTCCATCATCTCCATTTGCTGCTGGTTGCTCCTGTGTTGCGGCCACCGTTGCAAACTGGAATCCATCTCCATTTGCTGCTGATAGCCCCTGTGGTGCAGCCATCGTTGCGAACTGGACTCCATCTCCATCTGCATTTGCTGATTACTCCGGTAGCTCTCCAACCCCATCATCTGCTGCTCGTTCCGGTGGTGGTGCCACTGTTGCGGACTGGACTACATCTCCCTTTGTTGATGAGTCAGGTAGTGGCGCTCCATCTTCAGGCGGCGACGGGCGACGGCGCAGCGGTGAGAGAGAGAGAGCGCGCGCGATGGAGGCAGGCGGTAGATATTTTAGGCCCGTCGGCCAGCGGAAGGCCGACAAGTATCCGTCGGCCGTCCTTGGGCTGGGCCAACGCATGCGTGAACACCTTGGAGGCGTGCTGTCACACGAGCTCAGCAGCCACCTTTCGATGAAAAAAAATCTCGTGAAGTCACTAATGCACCAACATAGCAAGGGCCTGGAGGCAAATCCTCTCTGATCTATGTCGTGCAAAATAAGCCCCGGAGGGCAGCCGTGATGACTGCAGGCCTCAGCTGGTACATGTTACTTTATCTAGGTAATGACGAAAAGATGGCAGGTCAAACTTCTTGTTCCGCTAGCATGAAAGACAACCTTAAAACAAAATCATTAGGCTGAGGAGCATTTCATCCACGGTCCAACCAATCGTCACTAGCAGATAAGAGCACAACATTCACCTGGTTCCTACTCATACTCGAGACAAACCGAGCCGCATAAAAAGGTAAGCATTAAAGAAAACACATGCTACGTCCAAGACAGGACTCAATCAGGTAGCATGCAAGGCAAGTCTAATCACGCATGCTACGTGCAAGATAAGTCTAACCGGCGTCCAATCTGCAGGGGTGCCAAATTACTCGCATGTATGTGAGGCAAGATGGTAATCAATAAAACATTTCGCAATCCTCTGAAAATGGAACCAACAGGGTTGCCAAAATGCTCGTACGTGATGAGCAGGAAGCTGCACAGTTTCTGGTGGCAGCGTGGCCAACTGCGGGTGGTGCACGACCACGGCTGGAAACTCGAATGGTCCGTGGGTGACAAATTTTTCTTTGCGTTTTTTTCGGTACGCATAGAAAAATTACGATTATTCTGTCGGTATCAAAATACCTCGACAGAAAAATATAAAAACCCACAGAATAATTGTATGATTTTTCTATGCGTGACAATACACACACGGAAAAATAAGCATTCATAGAAAAATGCAATTTATTCTGTTGGTTCTTTAAAAACACACAGAAAAATATATGCACGCATTGGAAAAATATTATTATTCTATCAGTTATTTTAAAAGGCACAGAAAAAACATACACACGCGCGGAAAATTTAAACGACCACTAGGACCCCTCCCTTCTTCTTACCCTAGCGCCCCCTCCCACTCCCTTCTTCTTCCTCTGCTCCCGAACCCCAGCACCCCCTCCCTTCTTCTTCCTCCGCACCCGGACCCAGCGCCCCCTCCCTTCTTCTTCCCCGGCACCCGGCCCCCAGCGCCCCTCCCCTCCCTGTCGCCGCCCCTCCCCTTCTTCTCCCCTTCTTCCCTGGCGCCGCCCCTCCCCGACCTTCTTCTTCCCCGGCGCCGCCCCTCCCTCTCCTGGATCCGGCCCTCCCTCTCCCGGATCAGGCCAGTGGCGGCCGGATCTGGGCTCTGGTGGTGGCGGGAGGCGGGCGGCGGGCGGCGTGGCAGCAGGCTTCGTGGTTCTGGCGTGGTGGTGGTGGTCCCCAGCGCCGCCCCTCCCCGGCCTTCTTCCCCGGCGCCGCCCCTCCCTCTCCCGAATCCGGCCGGTGGAGGCAGATGGCTGCCGGATCTCTGCTCTGGTGGTGGCGAGCGGCGTGCGGCGTGGCGGCGAGCTTCGTGGTGCTGGCTTGGTGCTGGTGGTCCCCGGCGTCGTCCCTCCCCGGCCTTCTTCCCCGGCGCCGCCCCTCCCTCTCCCGGATCCGGCCGGTGGAGGCCGGATCTGGGCTCTGGTGGTGGCGGGCGGCGGGCGGCGTGGCGGTGGGCTCCGTGGTGCTGGCGTGGTGGTGGTGGTTCCCGGCGCTGCCCCTCCCTGGCCTTCTTCCCCGGCGCCGTCCCTCCCTCTCCCAGATCCGGGGCTATTGGAGCTACTACCATCATGGTATGTATTCACTACTGGAGCTGCTTCCTCCACTGCTCCTGTTTTATTAATAGTAAGATGACCTCTTGGTTGCATTGTTGGGTTGTTCTAGCCGGTTTAGTAGTGGTAGCACCTCTGATTTGTTGTATGAAGAAACTACACTCCCATTTTGATTCATGAAAATCACAAGTAGAACTATACTAACATAATTCACGATTAGTAGTGTATCAAATATTTCTTGAACATATATGAGTAATGAGCTATCGGTTTATCAATAACTTGACATCTTTGAAAATCACAAGTAGAACTATACTAACATAATTTACTGTAATGTAAGAAATATACATGGATGGACCACTCAAATAATGTCATTATATTTGAATTTGAGGGAGCAATGTAATAAGAAGATTTTACTGCAAAGTTAAAATACAATTTTAACTTGTTTGTTTTGTTACCCTGGTTGCTTTTCAGGTGAGATGCTATGAAAACAGTATCTTGAATATCTTGCATATATCAACCTGATCAATCATTTTGATATGTGATATTTGCGGAGCTGAGATGATATGGAACCCCAATCTCGTGCCGCGCTGCTCTTCCCTTCCCTAACTATGCATTGTGACTTTTTTTTTGTTTTGTACTACTCTTGAGTGGCTGTGATGAATCAAGTTTCCATTAGAGAACTTCTGCACTTTAGCACCTTATGAGCTGGTACTTGGGATATTTTGTTCTGTTTGCTGCTTAACTAGGATGGCTTGTACTAGTACAAGCAACCAGTTCTGTGGCCAGTTCAATTCCCATTAGAGAGAGAGAATTAAATTAAGCTCCAGATGAAATTAAGTTGCAGTTGTCATGCTGATAATGGATAAATCTGAGCTATTTCTCGAGTTCTTTTGCTCTTGTTCTTTTGCTCCAGGTGAAATATATGTAGTTCTTATGCTTTTGACATACTGCTCTCTAATGGATCTGGAATGACCAATAGTTTCTTTTCTATTAGCTCAATTCAATAGAGCTCTGTGATTTTTGCATTGCTATTTGTAGAAGAACATGACTTTTTTGCACGCAAATCATATATTTGTTGCCTTGGACTGTGAAACTTAGGTAATACTTTCAAATGTGAAATTTCTGGAGATGGTCACTGCCTGCCTGTCATTTCTTTTGCTCTTATAGATTTGTAAGTTCTTCCTGTCTCTTGCAGCTGTACTACTTTGTGAAGGCTAGAAGTAATTATGGGTAGCATTTGTATTATGAAAACTTGAGTATGTATAAGAACTAAGAAGCTTGTATGCTATGGCCATTGCTTTAGGCTCTTACTATAGTCCCAACACTGCACGGTTTAATGCTAATTTTGTTTGCTTGACTGGATCGAGCTAGAACTTTTGTTTTATTGACCAGTTCTATCGAATGCATATTTAGTTTTATTTTGTTTAGGCTTAGTTTTATATTCAGTGGTACAGTAAAAAAAAGAGATGATGGGTCATCATGGTTTCCTATTTGCATCTTTAGTTTTATTTTGTAGGTAAAGTTGAATAAACTGATCAGGTGCTGCCATGTGTAACTTTTCAATTTTCTTCTGGTGACTTGCATATTACACTGCTTGAACCCTTCTTTTTTCGACAGTATCGTTATTCTTCTCTTTTTCCCCAGTATAACAGAGTGTCAAAGAAAATGTTAACACCACTGCTCGCGTCCCTCCATGGTTCTTCATTGAGTTGCTTGGAGATACTAATTGAGGTGCAGTATTTTGTCACTTTAGAGATGTTGCTTGCCCCAAACTATTTCTTGCCAATGGGGTTCAACAAATTTGATTGTGCGATTCCTGAGATGGACACAATTGCAGGCTGGTGCTGCTGTGAATGGGACTGATTGTTCTGTACCTCCAGTAGCGCTAGCTGCTTATAAAGGCTTAGATCGCTGCATCCAGTGTTTGTTGAGAAACGGTGCTAATCCCAATGTACCTGATGAAGTGAGTTCTACCTTGCTATTTCTCAATTTCAATATTAGTTGTCAGCTTCTTGGCTTTATGCCTATTTTAATTGTACATAATCTTCATGGACAAATGTTCCATACCACACTAGGATCTTTACAATTTTTAGGGTAGTTATTATGACTCTGTTTGATACTCCAACAAATTTAGGGTAATTAGCAAAGGTCCTTAAATGAGGCAATTTGTTGTTTGAGATTTAATGTTGTGATTTCAAAAATACATTTGTGCTTACTAGCCTGTTTAGGTCTTGATATCCAGATATTGATTGTTGGAACTTGAAAGAATTGTGATACCTGACATTTATGGAATTATTTCCTAACTAGAAGTTTAGGATAAAAATACCCACATTAGATTTGCGGTTTGACATCTGGAAGTTAGTTGCCAAGTTACTACCTGGAACAAAGTTGTGCTTACTACCTGATGTATGCCAAGTTGATATTATCTTGCTTACTGTGCTTTATTTGCAGGTCGATAGGAGCAGCAATGAAAGAGCTAAGAGTTGCTCATTTTCAATGGTAGCACCATCGATCTGGTTGTCAGCATATCTGGTTGTCAGCATTGGCGGATGCAGGGGGGCTGCAGCCCCCCCCCCCCGTGAGCCTTAATTCCTCGTTAAATTACTGTAGCATCAAGCATAAATCATCATTAAATCTTCATTATCAATCAACATGTCCATTACTTAGCCCCTCCTTGATCCCATCCTGAATCCGCCACTGGTTGTCAGCATAGTAGTGCAGTAGTTATCAGTAGTGAAATTCATGAACTGCTGAGATGAGATGCTAATGCTTTTGAATGTATTGATGCCGAAACATTTGGACATCATCTACATGTAGCCTGGATGCTATGAATGAATGTGCTGAACATTTGGACTCCATCTTTATATGTTGTGATGAAATTACTGTATGGACAGTCCATATTTTAATATGCTCTTGCTACTGTTTCCAAATAATTATTGTATCCAATTTGCTGCATGGGTAAGTGTATATTATTTTATCGGTGGTCTGTTAACACCTGACAGAAAAATACAATTTTTCTGTGCGTTCACTTAACCCGACAGAAAAATACAATTTTTTCTGTGAGTGCACCTCTGCAACTCTGACGGGACAACACTAACAGGAAAATGATTTTTCTATCGGGTTTTTCTTTTTTTCTGTGAGGAATAATGCACAGAAATTTTATTTTTAATCTGGCAGAACATAATTTTTCTGTGCGTGTAAGACCGAAAGAAAAATTGTTTCTGACAGCGAACACAGAGAACAATTGATTTTTTCTGTCATTCTATTTCTGTGTGTATTTTTCTAAGGGTACACCATCAGAAAAAAAATATTTTTTGACGGTATTCGCATTTTTTCTGTGTATTTTCGCAGAGTTTCCAGTAGTGGACGAGCGTGTAAAAACATGGTTAGCTGCAACAAGGCATTAAAAAAAGAGAGATGCGCCTGCGGAAGAAAGGCTAGCTTAAATAAAGCAAATTAATCTGCTGGATTAAAGACTTTATTATATATGGCACGTAGGTTGTACCAATGCTCAATTCAGTGAGCACGTTGACCAAATGCTCGATTCAGGGAGCATGTTGACCGGCAGGTTTGGAGAGGCCTCGATGCGGTGCCAAGCTCGTCGTGAGCCTTGTGCGAACCACCGTGGCTAGCTAGCTAGTCGCAGTGACCATCACATCACCACAGATCAAGTTCGGCCACTAGTAAGTAGCAGATCGTGTGATTGATTATGCATCTAGCGAAAATCGTAATCTACTAGAAACTATTATATCTGCTGGATTTAATCTAGTAGAGAAAGTCATCAAAAAAATTTGACCATGCATACCGTAGCCTGTTTGTGATCTCTGATGCATTTCATGCCGCGTAGGGCGTATATGCTTGGCCATTGACCTGCTTGTGTGACGACAAGTTGAGGCCGACCGAGATCGTAGCACGTTGCCGAGCATAACGTCGATGACAAGGTTGCACAGGTGGGCAACGACAAGGTTGCTGAAGTCCATGTCTTGTTCGTTGCAAGCATGAAGCATACATGGGTAAGATGCAAAATGCATCCACATGCATCCATGCATGATGTGACCCGGCCCTCTCTCGTAGATGTCCAGCCGGTGGCTGATTTTTTGCGCCGCCGCTCTTGCGTCCATTCGCTCACAGCGGATGGCGCGATGCCAGTTGGAAGAACCAGCCGACGCATCAATTGGAGAGCGGAAATGAAAAGATCAATTCATCATTAGCCATGGCAAAAACAAATTTGATCTAAACACAACGATCAAGAACGACTCACCCAAGAGCTGCTGATAGCGTGTTAAGAATCGGCCTATTCACGGATTGCCACATCCGTTCTCCCCATTCCCGATCCCAAGAAAGAGGCATGTAGAAGTTGTAGATAGATCTCGTCTTCCTCTTTCAATCCTCAAGAATATCATACAAGAACACACGGAGACAAAGTATATGAGGGGAGCTCATCTCTTCATTAGACATTATAGATACACATGTAGTCCATTTATATAGATGTAGCATTCAGGGCATATATGGTAGCCTCGGCATATGGTATGGACATATATGGTAGCCTTCAGGGCATATATGGTAGCCTCCTAGAAAGGTTTTTAATAAGGCAATATTGCACAAACAACTCATTTATCTTAATTATCTTGTCTGCTTTGGTGCTTTTGGTTAGAAGTTACAACTTAGAATCTGTGATAAGTTTATAATGTTATATTTGTGATTGTGAATGAGTTTGGCTAATGGCTTGTGAATGAGTGTGAATGAATATGTGCAACTATGAAAATTGAGAAGAGTGTGATGGGAGCAACATTTTGAGGTGTGTTAAGGTCACCGGGCCGTGGGTTGGTACGGCACGGTGATTTGGTCGTGCTTAGCAGGCCGGCACGGCACGATTTTCGGCCCGTAGTGCCTTGCTTGGGCCGAAGGCCAAGCACGAGGCCTGTGGAGGCACGGCGTGCCGTGCCGGCCCGACCCCCTGCGGGCTGTGCCTGGCCCGTGCCCGTGCCGTGCTGGACCGATGGACAACTATAGGGAGGGGAGGTGGGGAGGCCAGGCCGTGCCGGGCGGGCACGCCGTGCCTGGGGTAGGGCCCAGGCACGGCCTGCTCTACCGGGCCGGGCCGGCCCAGGCCAACTCGGGCACGCACACCACCGGGTCGGGCCTTGCTTGGGCCGGGCCAAATTTGAGGGCATCGTGCCGGGCCGCCGGGCCTCGGGCTGTATAGATATTTATACTTCAGGTAAACAAAACCAAAGCATTAAGTAGAGCGCTAGAGTAACAATTGGTCTTAGGATACATGTTTCATTTTCCAGAAATTTCCAAGCATATGTGTTTTTTCAGGGTACTTAGATTGGCCTTGGTAATACTGCGGGATTACTCTCCCATATAGTATTCATATACAAACAATGCAAGGAAAACATAAAGCCAATATAAAACTTCCAAGGAGTCTAAACCAATTTAACATAAATTTTATGGAAGCTCATAAATCTAGAAAATTTAGCAGCCTATGCTCTCTAGGCATGGCGGGTACAGCAGCTTCGGGCCACGTGTACTATGATGCAAATGAGGCTGCGTTCGCTGGGCCAACGCATGCGTGAACACCTTGCAGGCGTGCGGTCACACGAGCTCAGTAGCCACCTTTCGGTGAAAAAAAATCTCGTTAAGTCACTAATGCGCCGAAACATAGCAAGGGCCTGGAGGCAAATCGTCTCTGATCTATGTCGTGCAAAATAAGCTCCGGAGGGCAGCCGACTGCAGGTCTCAGCTAGCATGAAACGATGGCAGGTCAAACCTCTTGTTCCGCTAGCATGAAAGACAACCTTAAAACTAAATCATTAGGCTGAGGAGCATTTCATCGGACGTCGATATTTTAAGCCTCTCGGCCGTCCGCCGGCCGACATACCTCCATCGGGCCGGCGAGTGCCGTGCAGGGACTAGTCGGCTCCTGGAAGGCCGATAGGATCCTGTCGGCTCTCCAGTTGCCGATAGTTCACACATCGGCAGTCCAGCGGCCGACAGACTGCAACTCTAACAGCTGGTCTTCCTCTTGCGTCCTCCCGTGGCGCAGGCACCTGTGCCGAAGACCCCATGTCCAGCTCTCCTCCAATCATCAATGCCGGGTGGCCACGGTTAGCAACCGTGGAGCCGCCCATGGTCCCTCCGATGCCAAGCCCAAGGAAGTCCAGCGTTGCAGCAGGCTTAGGACCGAACAGTGGTGATGGTCCCGTCATCAGGTCCGGCAAGCCTGAGTTTCCACTTTCGTATGCAAGGCCAAGGCCGAGACCGCCAGATAGCATCGCCCTGGACTCCCTCTCCATTTGCTGCTGGTTACTCCGGTGGTGCCGCTCCATCATCTCCATTTGCTGCTGGTTGCTCCTGTGTTGCGGCCACCGTTGCAAACTGGAATCCATCTCCATTTGCTGCTGATAGCCCCTGTGGTGCAGCCATCGTTGTAAACTGGACTCCATCTCCATCTGCATTTGCTGATTACTCCGGTAGCTCTCCAACCCCATCATCTGCTGGTCGTTCCGGTGGTGGTGCCATTGTTGCGAACTGGACTCCATCTCCCTTTGTTGATGGCTCAGGTGGTGGCGCTCCATCTCCATTTGCTGAGTACTACGGGGGTGCCATGGTTGTGAACTGGACTCCATCTCCCTCCGCTGATGACTCTGGTGGCGCTCCATCTCCATTTGCTGATTCCTCCGGTACTACCATGGTTCCGCGCTGATATCAGCGATCCTTCCTTGGGGTTGCTGCTTTGATGGAGGCGATGACGAAGAGGAAGAGGCAAGCCCAAACTCCTTCAAGAACGATGAGCTCGATTGCGTCGCTCCAGCCTCTGTTGCCTTCTGCAGGAGCGATGTCGCGGACATGTGTGGCGCCGGAGGCAGAGCGAAGGTGCCTGAATTGCTTGCGCTTGTCTGCTGGAACATCGAGGACGCTCCAATTGCAAGGCAAAGGAAGGTGGGATCAACACCAATGAGATCGCGCAGAGATCTGCTCTGGGAAGTGCTGCTTGTTGTGGCTGACGCAAACAGACCGGCGAAAGTGTTGGTGGTTGTCGATGGCGCGATGGAATTGGAAACACTGCCACCCGCACCGCAGGTTGTCCTGCTTCCATCGGTACCAATGGCTTCTGGGGGTGTCCTTGCCCAGCAGATTGGAGACCTCAAGCTCAGCATCCTTGTACTGATCAGCTTCCTGGAAACAGGTATCTTCATCTTGATCGGCTTCATCCTCTAATTTGGCAGTCACAGTTGGGACAGCAACCACCTCTGGCTCTACAACAGGTATAAACCAAAACAAGGAAGAACAAGTCAGTCATCACTATTGAGCTAATTGACCAACTGGCCAACCATTATAAATCGTCAATAAAACATGTATAAGGGCACAATTGAGATCACCAACAAAGGTTTAGGGGTTTAAACTAATAAATTCCACGAGTTTTGGTGAATCTATGATTTCTACAGGTTTTATCCAAAAAACCGTCAAGGTAGACCTACATGTCAGATTTAATTGCGCTTATCCACTGTGAAAAGGACACTAGAAGGTTCTAGAGGACACCACGCCGAGGCAGAGAGGCAGAGGCTACCCTGGCCCCACCTGTAGGTCGCCCGACATCTAGGCCCACCTGTCAGCCTCCGCGTTGCAATGTTGGTTCTCCACCGCCTCCTAGGTTGCATCTACGCCATTCCTTAAGTCAGTTTGATCCAAGGGCTCACATTGGACTCTTTGGCCAATATATATCAGCCCTTGTTCCCCCTGAAGGCATCAAGTCATTTGAGAAGACAGAAACCCTAATCATCCTCAGAGCTCCAGCATAGGGCATAGCTAGTTAGGCTAGGTCTAGAGGGAGGCAAGCATGATTCGCTTGGATTCCCTATCATGTCAAAAGCGTGGTTCGATATAATCTTTGTATCCCTCTCTCTTTTGTATCTCCATTACTTTTATATACTTGCTATAATTGTTATGACAATATTAGTATTCATCTTATCCATGTTCTACGTTATAATGTTCATCGTCTACTTTGATTATATACCTAGTATAGTTGGATTATCATCATATTCATGCATATGTTTGTATAGCGCTCACCCTAAGGATCCATGGGTGGGTGGTCGACATTGTGTAAGCGTGGTGCTTATACGTTGTTTACCTGCGGATACACCATATATTTCAGGTCATGTGGTAGATCGCGGACGTGACACTCCCGTTGAGTCCTTTGTAGTCCACTCCCCGATGTAGGTAGCACGTATGATCTGGTTACGAAGAGGGACAAGCTCTGTTCTTAATCTCCCTTAGTAATATCCCTTATGTGTAGATATGAAGATGATCTTAGCAATGACTATTAGGTGTAATTGCACTAATCAATGTATGCTTTGACTTATAATTAAGAATGACTTATGAATTATTCCTCTAATATTCTACCTGACCATGCTAATGCCATAGAAAGGAGTACTTTAAGTGATTTATCATTATCACTGATCAATACTTATCATATATATATTTTGTCCTATGTTCTGCCTGTGTCGATTGAGGACCGCCCGTTGCTGTGGAAGGTAGTCAGGTCACAGACTTACTAATCTGAGCACATACTTGCTTATAGGAGCGAGAAGGCTCGTTACGCCCTTGTCGTGGGTTCCGTCTCTTTCCGGACCGACTGATTAGAGACGGGGAAAGGTGGAGGTCTAAGCATCATACTGAGGCCGAGTCTCAAGTGTGGAGGCTTGGAGTCTAAGTTTGGACGGGGACCTGGACCCCTTGATAGGAGTAAAATGGGTTGGTCTCGTTTATGCCTGGGGTACAAACGGGGCGTGTGTTTCAGAGAACCCAGCTGGGATACATTGATTCACGAATCACCGTTTCTGTGAGATGGTACCGATTTGGCTATGGTCTAGCACCGTAGTAAGAACTGAAACTTAAAAGGTGATAAAATGGTTCTGATCGCTTAGCACCTGCTTGAAAGTAGTATAGGTGCTTACATAGAATGGATAGTTAATGAACTAATGATGACTGCTAATAAAATTTAATATAAGGACGCACGTTTAGTAATGCTTCCACAGATGCAATAACCCACAAGCCAAATAAGCCTTGTATATCCTTGGAGTCTTTTATTTTCCTCCTATCGGATAAGTCTTGCTGAGTATAATATAGTACTCAGGGTTTTATCCCCCCTGTTGCAGGTGACCGATGGATGGTAGACGACTTTTATATGTGGAAATCTCCTGGTGGGCTCAGAGAGGATTCCTTTCACGCTACGACTGTAGTATTTATTTATAACCCTCACTAAAAGGTTTTAGAAGAAAAGTTTTATGATTCATCATTAATCTTTATTTCCGCTATAATTCTGATCATATGTTGTTCTCAGCTGCAAGATAAAAATGTAAACCTAAAATGTATAAACTCTTTTACATGTAAAATTGTCTTAATTTCGCTATTGCATTCAACTTGTTTAAGTACTCTAATGTTGTAATAAAGTAATGTAAGAAATGGTTAAGAATGTTGTAAGCTTTATTCGCTCATTTATGATCCTGATGGAAAAATATGGATTTTTTTAGTTCTCCCTTAGGGTGTGTTCGATGGAATAACATGATTTAGTGCACTCTCTTAAGTACTTAGTGTCTAATAAAAGATAAGTACTTTTATAAGGACATTAGATTAGACGGTTCTGCCATAGCTAGCCTCCACAGCAGGTTGTGTGGTGACCTCCACGTTCAGGCTTAGTGGGCCACCATGGCAAGCTCGGTGGGCTTGCAAGCTCACGGGGCCAAGTTTTTTTTATTTGAATAATTTAATTTCCAGAGGTGGATGTTCAAACCGCCTATATAAATAATGATATACATTTTGCTCAAAAAAGTAAATATTGATCTACATAAGTGTTTTGACACAGATGATCTTCTCATCCACCTCTAGAAATAAAATTTGATCGACTCTATAACACAATTGCTATCCGTCAGCCGGATGTTTTGGCTTCTTGCAACAACCGAATTCTCTGGACCATTGGATTTGACACGTGTCGCGTGGCTGCGACTTGCATCGGCAGGATTCCTTCTCTGCTGCGACGTTCTGTGACGTGATGGGCTCCCCAGGATCCTCTGCGACATGATTATGCATGATGGTGCAGCGTGGCTGTGGGTGTGGCAGCGGGGCGCAGAGGATCCGTGCGACCCGAGGATAGTGGGCGTGGCAGTGGGTGTGGCGGTAGGGGCTAAGACTATCTCTAACAACAACGTCCAAAATATAAGATCCATTTGTTCTTTAGACAGATAAAAGATTCAATACTTATTTGGTATCTTCTTCAACAATAAGACAAAAAAAGAATCTTTTTTGCAAATGAGTTTCTAGGAGAGAGGATGTCTATATTTAGGTTATACCTCTCAGGCAACAAAAACAGATCTTTCGTATAGGTACTCTGTTGTAGGCTGATTTTGGATCTCTTGCTACCCATTTTGGGTTTGGGTACACATATGGGTTCCTTGTTGGAGACAGTCTATTGGGGCTTGTATATCTGATATTTGACATTTGTAAACAATTTGATATATATTTTTCTGGTATATGCAATCTATATAAATAATTTGTAAATTTTTTTGAATAATTTAACATATATGTTTCTGAGATCTGTAATTCATAGAAATACATAAATTGCATCACTTTGTTCAATAAATTATACTGAAGAAATTATTGTAAATATAGTAATAAGACGGTGTAAATATAGATATAAGACGGTGTAAGTGCATGAGCAAAATCTGATTGTTGAGAGGGGCTAAAACAACCAGTTGTTTGCTAGACAGATTCCTCTATAAACATATAATGTAGTAGTAACAACATCAAACATATGTGGTGTTTAAATCCAGGGGTTAAAATTTAGGGGTGTCATATAATGGTTTCACATGAGAGTGTTCGGATATTAATAATAAAATAAATTACAGAACTCCTCAGAAATCTGCGAGATGAATTTATTAAGCCTAATTAATCCGGCATTAGCACACTTGTATCGTAGCTTTACTGTAGCACCACATTGTCAAATCATGGACTAAATAGGCTTAAAAAATATGTCTCGCAAATTAGTCGCAACCTGTGTAATTAGTTATTTTTTAGTCTATATTTAATACTCCATACATATATCCAACATCCGATATGATAGAGACTAAACTTTGTGAGGAGGAACTAAATAAGGCCATAGGCTACGGCTGGAGTTGAGGCCCGGGTAACACCATTATAGCTAGTGGCCAACACCAACTCTTTGAGTAGGGGTGTCTCGATCTCATAAATAAACTTCAGTCCCTTGTCACATCAGATGTTTAGATGCAAATTAAGAGGATAAACATGAGCTAACTATAAAACTAATTATATAAGTTGTGGCTAATTCACGATACGAATCTATTAAACCTAATTTATCCGTTATTAGCAAATTTATTAAATGTCCGTTGGTCAATTATACTGTTGATTTCGTCAGAATAATGGTTCGGTACTCCGTACTTCTTTATTCTTGATTGATGGTCACATTGCACATCGTATTGGCTCTCCCTCCACTGTCTTTTTTTTATTTGTTTTTGGTTGATGGGAGCGATCAGTGTGTAGATCTTCATGCAGTGAACAAACAACGACGCGGTGGTTTGTTCCAAACACTACTTGCGTAAAATTTATTATAGCAAGTAATAACACGGGCAGGTCAGACGACGACGTTTAAGTAGCATGACTGTGGCGGAGACTCGCCTCTTGAAGACATTCAAATACTCAGCTCGTACAAAGATCGGAGGAGAACAGGTCTCTCCAGCGGCACATGCACCGGACTGTTCCGACAGTGAGCTGCTTTCAGAGCCGGTATACTCTGCAGGAATCTGTAGTGCCACTGACATAAGCATGTTTGGTTGGCTGGTTTATATCGTTGCTGGTTCGTGAAGAAATACTGCTGGCTGATTTGTGTGAGAGAAAAATACTATTTCGGCTGGAAATTTACGATCGTTTACAACAAGCCACAGCCAAACGAACATATCTTTTGGTATCGATTTCGTTGCTTTCATTCATGAGGTGGACGAAGTCCTACGTTTCGCGCCACCGTTATTTGCGCCAATTAAAAAAAAACATTCACACGGTGGGGTCCCAAACATCTATATCTATATATAACTAGTCGATTGGCGCGCGATTCCGCGCGCTCGCGCGGTAGAACGTTCAGAGGTTATACAAGTCTATTGAAATATATTACAGGGATAAATATTTTATTGTGGAAAAGCTATACACGGTAGCTGATCTCTAAGCCGGTGTACACAAATAGTTGTCTTCGGTGGTAGTAGCGCTGCTGATGTGTGGTGGTGCTGCTGAAGGTCTGGTGATAGGCGATGCATGATGGTGCTGATGTAAATAGGAAGTTCTCTTAGCAAGCTGTGATTAGTGGGTACGTTAAATTATTGATGAATGGCTGCTAATACTGAAATGCAAAAAATAGGACTCAGTACTATTATTTGTTTGCAAACTAAATTGAAGAATAATGTGTGTACGGTAAACCTAGATTGTAATAAAATATCATATCATGGTGAAATCATGTTAACAGTGGGTAAAGCTGGGCATAGTTAAATGTACCTATTATCCTAAACTCAGTTGATATATATTCCTCTTAAATCTAAAAAATAGAACACAAGGAAAAGCGTTGAATCTAAAAAAATATAGGAATCGAATCCTAACACGAATCATGATACATTTCTCAATCTCTTATTGGATGAGGCAGTCAAAGAATTGTGACATGGTATGTTTGTGGAAGAACCATTGAAAAACTCAAATTGGCAGAGCACTTGTCCATGAAAAGGATCATGGCGCTATATGTAAGATTAATAAAAAGAAATGAGCATGTACTATGAGAACCTAACATCAAAGAAACAGGATACCTTAGAATGAGCTACAAATATCATCAACCCGAGATCCTGATAAGGGAAAGAACCTGCATATCAGCAACCATGAATAGGATCAGGCCACTATATTTAGTCCAGGGAACACAGTTGTTAATGCACCATTTAATGGTACAAAATTGATGGAAATGCATACCGCTTTTTATCTGTACAGGTACCTTTAGTTACCTAATAGAAAGCAGAGGTAGAACCATAATGCAATTATTCCATAGAAGCACACACACGTTTCATTTCAGGATTTTTCAATTTGATACCGACAAAACCTCCAGCACCACCTTGCTCTAAAAAAACTACACCGTGAATTCTCTTTAGCCCCAACGTATTAAAGGCATATAATAATCAATGGAGGATATGACAGCTGTAGCATTAGGAGGGAAGACATTCAGAGATCTAGAAAAAAGATTCATAGATACCTGAGGTCTCCATCAGCTTCCTCACTGCCTCTTGTTTCTCTGAAAAAATAGAGTGTACCACCATGTTAACAAATTACTGGAAGCAAGATACAAGGCTAGCTTATGTAAACTTAAAATGTAATCTTCTCAGAAGAGGCATTATAAAAAAATAGCAGATCAACCAGATGAAGCAATACTCTGTACAATAAATTGACATTAGCAGCTAAGCAGTGTCATGAAGAGGGAGCTTCAAATTTAAGTGTGAGTAAGCACAAGAAACACAATATTTTAATGAATGTACAAAGCATCATTGATTTTGTTCTTTTGATCCCAAGCTTGCAATGGATAAATTGCTTGTTAATGTGGTAGACAAATGTAGAACTACCGATGGAAATTCAAGACTTATACTATCATAGTATGAACCTCTAATATGTGTATAGCAGAACTTTGAAACAAGCAGGAGATAGAAGACAATACGTTTATTTTTATGTATGAAAATAGAGAACAGTGGATTCTAGATGGATGCAAAGAAGTACCTGATCAGCACTCAGCTTTCAGTTTTAAACAGGTAAAAGTAGATAAGCATTTTACAATGGATGCAACGATTCAAGGTAAAACGGATAGGATCAACCATGACTGATAACTTCCTTTGTCTAGAGTCATGGGAATTAGGAACTGAAAAAAGCAAATGCAAATAAGATACCTGTATTCGGAATTCCAGAATAGTACAAATTTGTTACACAAGCTATGGAGTGCATAGATAATATTGGCCTAGCTACAACTGATGTTTTCCTGGTAGATTGCAGCCACCGAAATGCTACTCCCGATGACTAAAACACTGAAAGGAGATGCAGCTACCAGGTTCAGCGGATTGAACTTGTTGTCCAAACTCAGTCAGCAGCTATCTGGTGGTCGGAGGAACAGCAGACGCTGCATTGCAGCTAGACTGAGAAACCAAAACAGCCTGGCAACTTTTGCTTCTCAATAAGTTTCGGAACAGTACATAAGCCTGCTGACTAAACAACTCTCAAATTCACCAAAAAAAACAAACCAATAAAAGGTGGGAAAATTAGATAAGGACAATGAGTAGGTAACTGTTGCTGGGAAGGAGTCACGGCTCTAAAAATTAGAAGAGTGCTGCTTTTGCTATTGCTGTGTATGTGAAAACCATTGTTTCAAAAGCACAATAGTATGCAGTGTACAAACGGAGGCTGTCCAAAATTCACCAGGAATGGGTTCAAACCCAATTTGACTCTAATAAAACTTGAACACACCAAATCAGTCAAACATTAAGAACGGAACTCACCGAAAATAGGCTCAATTCTAGAAAAAGAAAAACACAAGAAGGAAAGATCTCCCGAGATCATTGCTGCAAAAGTTAAACATAATTTATGATGTAATCATCAGATATTGTAGATCACCACCTGATCATGTTGTAGGAGTATCTGGCCATATACATAGAAAATTACAGATTGGACAAAAGTACAAGAAAGTCATCAACTTATATGTTTCCTCAAAAGAACTGATTGGTACGCACCTACGCACAAGCTCTCCAACAGATCCATGCATATCATATATCATTATAAGCCCTGTACATGGTACTAATTTTTTGCTTCCAACATTTCCAAAGGAAGTGTAGCCTAAATGTTGAGTAAAAACCATTGCACCAGAACCATGCAACTCGGTTTGGATGGTGTTAAGTGAGCCGAAAGCACAACTCATATGTCAAACGAACTGTAGCTTGAATGTTATAAGGTGTACTAAACTGGGTATCTTTGATGATGAAACACATGGTTTACCACTGTGCATATAGAGTAGGGAGAGGTGAATTTTACAATCCTACGACATAAAGGATACGAATCTGACAAAGAGAACCACACTGTAATTTTAATTCTAGTGTACTTTGAGGTCGCTCTATTCCTCTTTGTTGTACCAAGCATTCGATGAGGTGATATGAAAATGTCAAAGAAAACTAAGGTACCTATTATCAGAAAACAAAACATTCTTAAGATTTAATTGGGATAAGTATTTTATAGTGAAAAAGCTATACACGGTAGCTGATCTCTAAGCCGGTGTACACAAAATGTCGTCCAGCTATCTTTTGGTGCTATATTTATAGTTCTTTGGCTATTGTTTTAGACAAATAACGAGGGCAGTTGCAAGCAATAAAACAAACGTTTAGGCTCAATGGTGAGTTGGCGACCTACCTACTCCTTTGGACTCTTGGTTCTGGGCCTGTCATCCAAATCTATGCATGTGTCAAGCTAATAAGCTCCTAGGTGTTTCATTCATACAGCACAAATATATTATGTAAGAAGAGAGAAAAAAAAGTGAAGGCAAAATACAAGCCTGGCGCTAATGCTCTGAAACGAGAATCTGTTGAAAAGACAAGGCTGTTGGAACTATTTGTGTCCGCAAACCTGAACCCTGTAAAAAAATAACAAAAGGAACATGGTCAAACAATCGCTAAACCATGAACAGACCATATCTGTAATAATCACATATGAGCAAATAGCAATGCAGAAAAATAAACTGTATGAACCACCAAATCTATGATTTTAGAATTATATCCATGCATATAGCAATGCAGAAAAATAAACTGTATGAACCACCAAATCTATGATTTTAGAATTATATCCATGCATATGAATCTGTGTCTAGGTAAAGGGCATATATATGGAGCATGATGGCGTGGATAAGAAACAATAATATTTGACCTGATGCCTGTGACATATCACCTAGCACCTGCACCTATTGGTTTGGGAGAAGGGCAGGGACCATGATATAGCATTTTGCAATGCCTTGGTGCAGTTCACAATGAAGCAACACTGATGAGCCAACAGATCAATCTAATATGTAATTAAAAATGTACAATGAATTATTTTGACGAATCAAGTATAAAGAAACATAGGAACCAATCTGAACTATTCATGACTACGAGAACAGTACCCAAATGCGGCAAAAAATCAATTTGAAGGAGCACATTGAAAAACCCAAACTCTGATAGAATATACAAGATCAATCAGGAAGAACACAAACGTAAAAAGGAAAAAGAAAGAGCATGCAGCTCCTCCAGGCACGGCACATAGCTCAGGAACGGGATAGGAAAACAATAAGAAAAGGAGTCAGAGATGCAGGGCAGCTCGTTCAACCATTGAACCGCTGTTCCGATTCTGGCCGGAGTGAGAAACGCAGAGCAGGACAGCGCGCGCGCGCGGCCCCTCACGACTTCCACCACAAGCACCTAGGGCCACCTGTAGCACATCACCATCAACAAAACAAGAATTCGAATGAGCGAACTAATCGCTAATTGGAAGAAGAAATCATCCAGATCTAGAACAAGGAAATGAATGAGGAGTAAACCGGAAGGGAAAATGGGAGACCTAACCTGAGAAGAACTGAACCTGGCGACGAACCAAGAAGAAAGGGTGAGGGGAAGGACGGCGGAATTACTATTAGGGTTGTGGCCGCAACTGAGCCGGCCGTCCTTCTGGGACCCGACGACTCCGGCAAAGGGCGTAGCACGTCAGCCAAAAAGGGGAACGAAGGGGAACGGCGGAAGCGGCAACACAATCTCGGCTAGCGTCGCGGACCGCACGACACCGGCGAGGAGAACGCGGTCGCGGAGCTGACGAGGGGAGTGGCGTCGTGGACGGCACAACGTCGGCGAGGAGAACACGGCCGCCTTGCTCGCGTCGGGTCTCGGGAGGGAGAGGAGCGTGGAGGAGGAGGAGGCTGGGCACCGCGGCGCCGAGGGCCGGCGACCGACGTGGTCGGGCCGCTCGAGGCGTGGCACCGACGGCGTCGGGAGAGAGGGATCGAAGAGTAGGAAGACATGCGGAAGAGAAGGTTGGTGAGGCCGGATCGGGCAGAAGCCGAGGTGCCGATGTAAATATCTGGGCAGCAAAATGTGGAGCGGAAGCTAGATTCAAAAAATTTCTACAGAGGAGGAGCAGATGTCTACAGAGGAGGAGCAGAAAGTAAACAAGATTCATGTAATAAGCTGATTTCGCTGGAAGCTGATTCAGCAAATCGTGGCCACACAGATCGAGATCCAACGGAAGGGCACATTTTGGGTGACGTGGCCACTGGTTCGTTCGGAGGAGCTGGCCATCTTTTTGGCTTTTAAATCCTGCTGGTTCAATTCACAAGGTGCCCAAAGCAATCCTCAAACCCAGCGCACGCACAAAGACAAGGCTCAGGGAGAGAGAGACGATGGCAGCTGATAGTGCCGCTATCAAGGGGCCTGTTCGGCTGCTATGATTTGTTATGAGAGAAAAATATTGTAAATTTTATCTGATAAATTGGCTGATAAATTTAAACGCATAAGCCCAAGAGCACCTTCTTCCACCAAGAGCACTTGCTGTCGAGGTACCACTACAGCGAGGCATCCACGCATTCGTGCGCCGCGTGTGAGCTCACAGTCACGGGCGCCGGCTACAGCTGCGACGAGTGCGCCTTCAACATCCACGAGGCTTGCTTGAGCCTCCCGCTGCTGGTGGACTCGGACGGGCACCCCGGCCACGAGCTCACCCTCACCCGCCTGGCGGGCGCCAGCCGCTGGTGCGACGCCGGCAGGGAGACCTCCGGCGCAGGGCGCTACATGTACCTCTGCGCGGCGTGCAACTACGACGTGCACCCTTGTTGCCCAGCAGGGTGAGATACGACGGAGAAGGGGTACAACCTGCAGGGTCCTCAGGGTCGTGGATTTACTGATGACCGGTGGCTTAATGTCGCCCGTTCTCGACGTCATAGGCGCAGCGGTTGGTAACTAAGAAAAAGAAAAGGCTACTATATGGCGTCGAGAACTGAATGAAGCATACTATATATTACGTTGTTCCTGTACCTCGCGCTCGGTGACTGTGTACTCCCTCCCACCCAAAATAAACCACGTTTTTTACTTCTATACACATCTTATTTAACTATTCGTCTTATTCAATGTTTTTTATAAATATTATTTATTTTATTATAACTTATTTTATCACTAAATATATACCCGTACGTTGCACAGGATCACGTATTTACCTACGTCTATGGCTATGCATATAGCCTGCAGTTTAGATAAACATAATAAGAAATCTACAAATCTAATTACATTGAAAATATGAAGCCAATTTCATTTTCTAAATAGCACCTTATTTATAGGTGTGCTCAGGAATATTGTACCCAGCTTCATTGATTTTTTTTTAATTTTAACACTTTTTCGAACTTAATTTTAAATCTAACACTCTCGGTTTTTTTTTAAACTAACATTTTTGGCCGCGTCTATTGCTCTGGCGCGGCCAAATGCCTGTGCCGCGCCATGCATGGTGGCGCGACAGAGGGCTGACGTGGCGGAGACCAGAAGCACTGGACGCTGACGTGGTAGGGCTCTGCCGCACCACCGATCATGGCGCGGTAGTGTCGCGCCACCGATATTGGCGCGACAGTGTCGCGCCCTGATCTATGGCGCGACAGAGCCGCGTATAACCTCCGCCGCGGCCAGTCCCACTGGTTGAGCAGCAAAGCGCCCTACCGTCCACGCTTGCCTTCGCCCGCGCCTGCCCGCCGCCGTGCACGCCGTCTGCCGCGTCCGTCCACGCCAGCCAGCCCGCCCGCGCCAACCAGGCAGCCAGCCCGCCACGCCCGCACGCCGGCGCGCCTCCCCCTCCGGTCACGCATGGTGGCTGCCTTGCGCCCGCGCCTCCCGGTCCGATCTTGCGCGCTGCAACGAGGTACTCTACTAATATAGTTAGCACAGTTAATGAAGTTAGTAAAATTATTAAAGTATAATTAGTATAGTTAGTAAAGTTAGTTAGTTAAGTTAGTATACATAATATAATAAGTTAGTATAGGTAGTAAAGTAAGGTAGTTTAGTTAGTACAGTTATAGTATGCCTTGTATATATGTTAATATTTGATTAGTTAGTATAGTTATAGTTAGAAAATATATTAATGTTAATATGGATATTACGTACGATGATTTCGACGACTTAATGAAGTTTCTTGAAATGCTTCTACAGATGGATTGTTGTGTTAGAGTTTTGTACGGAGGAAGTGTTAGGAGAGAGGATAATATGTTTGAGGATATGGACGAAGAATTGGAATGGTTTGATGAACCTCCTAGCTTCAATGACATTTGTGTCCGTTTGAATATAAAGTTTGGCGGTGATTTCACACTAAAGGAGAGGTTTGATACTGGGAAGACTAGGGCACACTATGTCCTCATGCCCTTGCACAACCCTGCTCACCGGTCCCACTACACTAGGGTTCTCCAAGGTTCTAATATGCCCATGGCTGAGGTGGTGGTGGTGAATGGATACAGGATGCATGGTGTTCAGGACGGCCCGTCCATTGATGGTTTCGGAGGCAATGAAAAAGAATTAAGGGTCGAAGGGGAAGCATCTCAGGATAACATGGATTTGGACGGTTAGTTGACGCAGGAGTAGTTTCATTCAACTATAGTAGGCTGTATAAGCAATGACTTCGATGTGAATGAGTTCGAATGAGAAGAGGAGGAGCAAAAGGAGGAGGACAGGATCGGTGATATAGTTAGCAGTGATTCAGACGATTCTGATGATGACCAAGGAGGTACAGATGCTATGGCAACAACGGCTGATGTCATGCTAGTACCGGTACATACTATACCATTACCAGTACCAACTGAGATTTTGCAAGGTGTCTACGCTTAGGGTAGACTAGTCATAGATTTGGCTGCAGATGATATCCCCTATGATTCATGGGCCAGAATTAGCGAAGCGCAGCAGTATGTTCCACCACCACCTTACACAGTGACTGAGCCTGAGCAACTAAGGTCCAAGAACGTACCTTTCAGGGGCGTTCCGAACTATAAGGATGTCAGCATGACGAATATGGCAGTTTGTGATACCGGTCTCTAGATGTGTAGGAATTCATTGTATAACCATGAGACAGAAACCCTTAGGAAGGGGATGATATTCAACACAATATCAGAGATGAAACTCTTCCTTTAGAACTATGCTGTGTACCACTATAGACCGTACACCGTCACTCATTCAGACCAGGAGTTGAGGTACCACTTGATATGCAAAAACGGTTATCTGTAGAGGTTAAATGCACGAAGGAGACAGAGTGATAGCAAATGGAGGATAACTAAAGTTGTTGAACCCCACACTTGCCTAGACAATAGGAGGAAGGAAAATCATCAGCAGCTCACTACACGTTACCTTGTCTGTCATATATTGGGGCTCGTTGATGACAACAACGACATCTCGGTGTCTTCTTTACAACAGCCCATATCTGAATTCGTTAGGTACGATGTGACGTACGAAAAGGCTTGGCGTGCTAAGTAAATTGCTCTGCCGATTCGATGGGGTACTTGGGAGGAAGCGTACAACAGGGTGCCCCGCATCTTATGTGCAATGCATTATTACAACCCTGGCTTGAAATGGTTTGTGGACACCGGAGGGATGTTTTTTCGGGACCCATTGAGGCATGTCCTCTATCGTGTGTTCTGGTCGTTTGCGCAAATAGAACATGCATTCCAGTTTTGTCGTCCAGTCATACTTGTTGATGGCACTTTCCTGATAGGAAAGTATAGGGGCACCTTGATGATGGTTGCTGCTGTTTATCCTGAGGACCAGATAGTATCCGTGGCATTTGCTTTGGCAGAGGGAGAGAACAATGAATCGTGGTCATGGTTCATGCGGCTTCTACGTGTGCAAGTGCTTGGTCCAACTCGCACTATATGTTTGATCTCCGACCATCACACAGGGCTTCTTAATGTTGCAGCTGAGCATATAGATGGGTTCCCACCTCTAGTACATAGATGGTGCATGAGACACTTTGCCGCTAATTTCTGGCGGCGTCAGCGGAAGCAGGAGGTATGTAACAAGGTAAAGGCTCTATATTGTGTACGTACAGAGCACCAGTTCAAGGAGACAAAGAGAGAACTAGATAAGATGGTAAATGCAGCGGGAAAGGTCTGGTTAGAGGCGCAGATGGAACAGAAGGCTCAGTGGGCGTTAGCATATGATGAGGAGGGTTTCAGGTATGGCATCATGACCACTAACTCCTCGGAGTCCTTCAACCTTGTATTCACCGGAGTTTGATCGTTGCCTGTGTCTAGAATTGTTGAGTTCTCCTTTCATAAGTGCAACGAATATTTTATGAAGAGGTGGGAGCTTGCGTAGAGGAATATAGCTGAGCAGGGGTGTTTTGGCAAGGCCAGAGCTGAACATTTGAAGGAGGCCGAGGAATTGGCCAAGCAGCACACCACCGAGCCGTATGGACCCCGCTGCCATATCTTTAGTCGGGGCAAGGGTGGCACAAGCCTGGGCGATGAATGTTATGGTGGACAAAACTACAGAGTTGATCTTGAAAAGGTGGAGTGCAGTTGCAACGTCCCTCAGATCATGCATGCCCCTTGCTCTCATATGATCACGACCTGTAGGGTTCGCGGGTACAACTATGAGGATCTGTCATATATGTCACCCTTGTATCTCCGTTCAAACACCGCTAGTATTTGGAAGATGAGCTTCGAGCCATACCTTAACCCAACACAGTAGCCACCTTATAATGGTTGACTACGTGCCGCATCCGGATCTAATGAAGGTAGGGAAGGGTAGGAGGAAGAAGAAGCGACTGAAGGGGGACATGGACGCTATGAGAGGGTACGGCGAAGACATGTACGATGGGAGAGACTTCAACGAGACCCATGGCAGGAATCTTTACTCCATTTGCAAACAATCTGGCCACAAGGCTAGCCGGCATAGAAGACAACAGGTGATTTCATATTATGTTCGTATTGCAAAACAAGTAGTTCAAATTTTGCAATGCTACATAATGTTACTCTAAAAATTGTTAATTTGAATACTCCAACTCTTTGTTTATCATTTTGTAACAGGATGGCTCCTCCCACGCTGCACCAGCTGTCCCCCTTCTTGATGTGGAGTACGACGACCCCCTTCTTGTACCGGACGACGAGGTTCATTACATCGTGGGACTTAGTTCATTACGTCGAACTTATGTCGAATGAATATTGTCGTCGAAAACTTGTAGCCTCATAAACCAATGAAAATGTTATATGGCAACTTATCGTCCATTTATTTGCTTCATGTTCGTTTTGTACAACACTTGTAGTTTTGTACAGCACCTCCGCCTGTAAGCCCACCTTCGCTTGTAGTTCTGTAGTTTTGTACAGCAAAGACGAGCCGTGGGCTATGGCGCAACAAATGATTACGTTCGTTTTAGAAATTTTTAACGCATGATACAAACAGATGTGATCACTTAAGATCGATCATGGGTAATTCGAGTACATGATACATGTGTACAATACATCAGTAGTTCAAATGAAATATAAGACAACACAATAGAATTTCTACTACATGGCTATATTGATCATTAATAAAGCATGGAACTAAGAGACGGCGCAATCAAAAACCCCCAGTCAGAAACATACTGAGTAAGCAACTCATCGTCCGAGTACCAATCCTCAACCATAACCCTGTTGCTGTGGCTAGGCTCACCTACGTTGTTCTGACCTGCCTATCGCCTGTAGTAAGCGGCCTCCGCTTCATTTGCGGCCGCTACGGCCTGAGTAAAGAATGCGTCGTCATCCTCCTCTGCCTATAACCCCACCTCTGCTAGAGCGATGAGCTCGCTCAGTCTATCAGTGTCGTCCTCATCCTCCTTCGCCTGCAAGCCCACCTCTGCTAGAGCGATTAGCTCGCTCAGTCTGCCAGTGTCATCCTCATCCTCCTCCACCTGCAAGCCCGCCTTTGCTACAACAATTAGCTCACTAAGTCTGGCAGTGTCGTCATCATCCTCGTCCCCCTCATCAGACAACACAATCGGTGATTCAACGGTGTGACCAGCTCGCTTTCTGTGCTCATCTAACTTCTTTTCCTCGTACCTTACACGAGCCACCTCTGCAGCATGTTCCTCACTGCATACAACCCCTTCATGTATAAAATGCAATCAGTTAGCAATGTGATTATATTACATTTAAAATTAGGTAACGAAAATAGGCGTTCAAGCACTCACTGGCACATAATGCAGCAACATGCTCGTTCAAGACCTGCATCTATACTCTTGTCTCCTCCCTTGCTTCCTTCCTTACCCTCTCCTCCTCTAACATCATCTGTCTCTCCAATCCTCATTTGTTAAGCCCAACATCGATCGGGTTACAAATACCGTGCTGTCTAGCAAACTCACGCATCTTTTCTTTGTGATGTTTAACGAATAGGTTGACGTACTCAGGTCCATATCCCCTCTTCCTTACAATTAGTTGCCTCTTCTTCAGTTCATCCAAGAACTTAGCTTGACCATCGTAATGTTCCCACCTACATTTCCTAGTGCTCTGTTCAAAATAAATATTATATCATATATGTCTTAGCAAAAGAAATAAAATATGATTTCATGTTTACCACAAAAATAACGAACCTCTTCATACTCAACCATATGGCCGCAATAATGGCATATTCCAAGCTCCGAAGGGACTAGGCCATAGTTAGAATTAACACCACATTCGCACTTGACCGGTAGTGCTTTGTAAATTAACCTTTCTTTCTTCTTTTGTTTTGCTTTTAGAGGTTCTTCGGGCCATTTGTTCTTAGGACCATACAACCACTCCTTGAAACGACACTTCGTCATTGAATACACCTAAATAACGTGACATTAGTACATGACACATATAGCTCAACATTTCAACACATAAACTTTGCACTTACTTCATGCTTGTTTGGACACACAAACTCCAATGTATTGTCAGGGTTTATCATGGCTCAGTTTCCGCAATGGCACAGAGGAGGTTTCTCGAGTCGTCTAACTGCGGCTAAGTGCTTCTTCTTAGCCGTCGTTGGAGGGGGGTTAGGGGGAGGTGGAACCCACCGCTCGAAGTGCTCTCATGGATGTCGCCCTCTCCACCAATCGTCGAAAAGGAGGTACCTGGGGTTAAACTTATCTGCACCGTCGATCCACTGAAAGAAAAAACACCTCTCGTAGGCCTACACAATAAAAATTCAACAAAATATTAGTAACCTAGTAATACAAATGAAGAAAAAAATATACGGAAATAATAACTTACATTAAAACGACTACACGTGTAGAAGCAACGAGCCGCTGTGTCCGGATGTCTCGATTGAAACACGTCGGCCGAACGACCACAATCACAGTTAGCGACAGGGAGTTCAGGAGGGACGGGGGCATCTTTGCTAGACTCGTCGGGGTACATTTCTCTAGGACGACCCCGTTTTCGCCATAACTGTTCCCGAAACATGTCTTCCATCTAATAAAACGGTTCAAATTAAACACCAATAAAAACAACGCAAATTAATGTAAAATGTAATCATTTGCAATGCAACTAAAATATTATAAACAACAATTATAGCAACAAAAATATACATGGCAAACATACTTCTAACTAAATAATTAACCTTAACATTGACAAACTCATACTAATATCTTCATCGTAGTTCCCAAACATAATTTTTCTACTTACCTTAACTCCCATTCATAATATCCTATCCACCATTCAAACGAAAATAAAATGTGCGTCGTTACCTTGAACTAGGACGAGGAGGGAGAGAGGCGGTCGAGGAATGGAAGGGAAGGGAAGGAGGCGGCAATGGAGGGCCGAGCTGCCGCCGTTCGTGGTGCGGCGGCCGGCGTGCTTGGCGACGGTCGGGAGCGGGAGCGACACCTAGGCCGTTTTGCTGCTCGGGCAGTGGGACTGGCCGCGGCGGAGGTTATACCCGGCTCTGCCGCGCCATGCATGGTGGCGTGGCAGAGCCCTGCCGCGTCAGCGGCCAGCGCTTCTGGTCTCCGCCACGTCAGCCCTCTGACACGCCACCATGCATGGTGCGGCTAAGGTATTTGGCCGCGCCAGGGCAATAGACGCGGACAAAAGTGTTAGTTTTAAAAAACCGAGAGTGTTAGATTTAAAATTAAGTTCGAAAAAGTGTTAAAATTAAAAAAAAATTGCTTCATTAGGCTACTTCATTCATTAGATGCTGTCCACCACCATCTTTTATCCTTCCACGTATGCCACTTTGCCTCCCTCACATAATCCTATATCTTTGTCTCTCTCTTCTCTCCTCTCAGCAGCTGGATGAGAGGAAAAAAAAACTCCACTGCAAAATGCAGCGGGAGGGCGGGAGTGGCACGCGCAGCTCATGACCGGAGCCGGCGAGCTACTGCGGTGGACCGGCACGACAACGAGCTGGCCCGGTGAGCTACCGCTAGTGGCTGGTCCTGGAGCGCATGTGCGGTGAGTCCCCAGTGTGCTGGCACAACAGTGATGCTGGTACTACGGCAAGCTTGCGCGATGGGGATTTCGTATAGAGACTTGGCTCAGGGCTTCGGCAGCTCCTCCCTCCCTCGGTCCGTCGACGTCTCCCACCTTTGGCGCGGAGAGGTACCTGTCACGCAGGCTCTCTCCTCCGGCGCCACAGTAACCGGGCAGCGAGTTGGCGTGTCAGCATCCTCCCCGACGCGAGTGGTAGTCGCTGGCTAGATACCTTCCCCTAACAGCCGAGCGGGGGCGTGATTTATTTGGCGGCGGCATGGTGGCGCACGAGAACTCGGTAGCGACCAATGGGAGTCGTTTTTTATTTGTATTCGTTTTTCGGACGGGATGTACGAGTACAAGCGGGGTTGCCGGCGCAGATGTTTTCCGTTCGGACTTCGAAGAGAGACGAGCGGGGTGACTGGTGGAGCGCTGACGACAACCCTCCGTATTTTTTCGGTAGTGCTTGATTGAGGGTCGTTCGGGGTGTATGCGACGCGTGGGGACCCATGCATGCGTGTGACCACACTGAGAGGACTGGTTGCCTGTTGGGTCCGCTGCTGGCTGGATCAGCCGGCTAGGCCCCTAGCTGCACGCGCCCAGGGCCACATGTCTCCCTGCCGTGCCAGCCCTCTACTGCCTAGCGCCTAGGCCTGGTGCTGCTTGACATGCTGCTCTTTTTCTCTCAGTGTTGTCTGCACTGAGGCCAAGCTGCCCCTGCTGCATGCTGTCTACAGCGTTGTTGCTTTGGTCGACCGGCTTAGGCGCTTAGCTAGTTGTAGGGCTTGCCAGGCCGCTTGCCTGTCTGTGAGAGGAGCGTGGGCCCACATCTGCATGGCAGTTGAGTGCTGGCCCAAATTTCTGTGTCACTCCATGACATCTAGCTCCGTGCGTTTCATATGTATGTTTCATCTAAATGTTGTATATGTTGCAATGGCTATGCACATACGTTGCAAGTGTATGTTTTAGTTGTTTCAAACGTACGTTGTAAGTGTTTTATCTGGATGTTGTATACGTTGCAATGGCTATACACGTATGTTTATGTTTCAAGTGTTTCAGTTGTTTCAAACGTATGTTGCAAGTGTTTTATCTAGATATTGCATATGTTGCACTGGCTATACACTTATGTTGTAAGTGTATGTTTCAGCTGTTTTAAAAGTATGTTGCAAGTGTTTTATCTGGATGTTGCATATGTTGCAGTGGCCATACACATATGTTGCAAGCGTGTATTTATAAATGTTTCATTTGTTTCAGACGTATGTTGCAGCAAGTGCTTTATGTTGCAAGTGTTGCATGGCCAGGTGCGGACGGAGGTGGTCCCATCGTGCGTGCGGGAAGCAAAGCGGGCGCAGCGGCCCCCACATGCATGCGCGAGTACCGCTGTAGCTGGTGAGGCAGCAGCAGCGCGCGGCGACAACAGCAGTAGCGCGCGGACAAGTGTTCTAGCAGTGTGCAGCCGGGCGGGTAGCAGCTTCATGCATGCGCTATTTCCTGCCGCATGCCGAGGGAGCACATCAGCCGTGTGGGCAAGACAGTAGGCGCGGGTGTCTGATGGTCTGGGCGCTAGTCTTTGCCATATTTTTTAGGTGTTGTAATGTAGATTTTGTCGGATAATGAATGCTTCATTTCAGGCGCTACAGTTCCAATTTTCTATGTTATTGGCAGATCCAAAATCAATGCTTCATTTCAGGAGGACAAATCCTCAGGTTTTGTGATGTCTTTAGGTGGGGCCTCCAACGTGCTCGTGCGAAGGAGGCCATCGGCGGTGGAGGGCGTCGAGCGGGGGAAAGAGCGGCTGTAGGAGCAGCTTAGGTGGCCGAGCGGGTGCTGCCGCTGTCCAAGGCCATCGTCAACGCGCAGCAGCAAGTACAGGTAATCAAATCAATCCACGCTATTGTGAATCTGAGTTGTTTTGGTTCTTCCATCGTCAGATCTGACGGTGTTTCTGTGTAATCTCGGGCTATGGACCATGGCGGTAGGGATGAAAACGGTACGGAAATATTCCGAACCGACCGCTTTCGTTTTCTATATTATGATACCGTTTTCTATATTATGATATCATTTCCGAATTTTGCCAAACATAAAAATTTGTCATTTTCAATTGGTTTCACAACCATTTTCAACCATTTGTTGTACTCTTTAATTGCTAAAATGTAGAAATATTTCGAACCGACCACTTTCGTTTTCTATATTGTAATACCGTTTTCGACCGTTTCCGACCGTTTTCATCCCTACATGGCGGTGACTACTCCCAGGAATCCAGGGCTATGGACGCGCGCGTTCACCACGCCGGTGACTACTCTGAGGAATCCCTAGCCGCGACCGCGCCAGCAAGAGCAAGAGGACGCTGAGGACAGGGGCTGAGGGCGAGGACGTGGACGTGGCGCGATGCAGGTGCTTGGCAGTTTCATTTTCATATATTACTTCAAATCGCTGCTGCTGCTAACTTGGGAAAGAAATATCTCGAACCAAGCTGAGGCAGGCTGAGGTCAGTTCCATTCAATTCGATTCAATTTCTAAACTTTTTTGAGTTTTCTTCTTTCAATCAATCTCATTCTCTGTTAACTGCATTGGTTCGAATTCTTTGCATGGGGTATTCAGCTATTCTCACTGAGTATTGGATTGAATTGTTCAGGCACAGGCTGAGCAGATGAAAAGCCTGGGCGAAGCAGGACCTGGCGAAGAGCCTGTGACTATACCTGAACTGACATCAGCAGCTGGATACTTCTTCAGAGCTGAAGCTGAAGGGAAACGAATATGCCCTACTGTAAGACCACTACGACTGGCTGAGTAAGAAGTGCCTTTTATAATTTTGTATTAGTGTCTATAATAAATATTTGTTTGAGGTCATCTATGTGGCTATAGAAGTTTGTCCATTTGGTCTATAGGGTTTAGGATAAAAATCAACAAATGTTCTGTATTCAGTAAATTTTATACTGCATGAAAGAAAAGGTTGCTTGCAACTCACCCTAATTTCAGAGATATAGCCGAACCATCAATATTATCCTATGAACTTTCCGGAGCGCAATGCAGTCATGACAGATTCAGAGGATTGCCCATCTTGACCAATAACAACTTATCAGGCTATCAACACGACACGAAAACCTCTAGATTCTTAAAATGAGGCAGGAGTGTTCACTTTGATGTAACTGACCTTAAAACAAAAGGCTTGCATGTTTTTTTTAAATTCCCAACAAATTGACCAATACAAAAATCTCGCATGTGAAGATGTATTTTGTGTGAAACATTGTGTGATCTTCATTTGAGTCCCTTCAATATTGTGTGCAACATAGTGAGATCAAATAAATAGCGTCATCAAATGAAGGCAGGTCAATGATAGTTGTTTTGTCAATCTTGTATTTCTGCTGGAGCAGAGTAGCACATGTTGCTCGGTTTCAGAATAACTATTTTCATATTTTCTTTAACCTGAGTCTCTGATATTTACACACTATACAGTTCCTTGATTTTTTTTCACAAGATACTTATGACTCTATGTGATTCCTGGAATGCTTCACCACCAATAAATCTGACAATTACTTATACTGATGTCCTATTGGCTACCTGAAACTCTGTCATGTCGTGCACTTATCTGTACTCAAGTTCTGCATCATTTGCTGTCTCAAACTTACTCATGCCTTTCACTTACTGGTACTCAACTTTTGTGCATGTGCAATGAATGGTTCGGATATGGAAAATGACTTCAAAAGCTATTTCTTTTGGCTCCACGGTACAATTTAGTAAGAGAAATATTGAGCTGACGTCCTATACCTAAGGATGTCTATTTGTGGCCGGTAGCACAATTTACCAAGTATCAATGAACCTCCATGTCAAGGAGAAGGTTAGAGAGGGCAAAGTTACTTTGGAGCATCATTTACACTAGATAAACTAAGAAGTACTCTCCTTTAGTAGATTGGTGAATACACGATCAAGATTTTGATGCCATATAATGGAAGGCTACAATTTTCATTGGCGATGAAGGAATATACTCGCGTAAAGTTTATATGTGCACAAATTTATCTCATTGTACAATTGATTATCAAACTATTTAACATGTTTAGTTTGTTTGATTTACAATATTACTACTAAATGTCACTTCTTCTACACTGATAAAATTGGAGGTAGCAGTATAACACACATTCATACTTATGCTATTGTGGTATTATTTTTTTCCTGTTGCAATGCACGGACAAACATTGCGCAGTCTACATAGTATGACACTATGTTGCGTCTCATGGAGAAACCATGATGCCTACTCACCAATTTAGATAAATAAGTAATATTAAGATTATTTACACGCTTTTGACATGCACTTTCAATAAATGATGGATAGGAATTTAGTTCGATAAGAGCCACTTCGTGCCTTTTCATTTGTCAGAAAGATTCAAAATATGTAGACTGCGCAATGTTTGTCGACGTATTTGGTTGCTCCATTTAGTTTTTAATAATCAAAGTATCCAGACTATTTAATATTTCAACCATGAGCTTGGTTGCTTGATTTAATTTATATAATGATCAAATTATTCGAAGCAATGTTGCTGCTTCACCATGAGCTTGGTTGCTTGATTTAATATTTCTACATGCTCATTTTAATTACTTTACTAATAATAGTGTGCTTTCTTATACGATAATAACCATCATCTGTGTCTAATGCTTTGCAGGAGGCCTTGGGTTAAAGGTTTTCATCCCTCCATGATTGCGCTAAGTGTCAAGAACCTACAAGAGTTGTTAATGAACGATCGAGGCATCTCACTGTTTCAACTTAGATGTTCGCTTTCAGGTAGCTCGAGAGTACGGAACACTAAAACAATACAATAGTGTTATTAAGCATCACATGGACCTGAGCTTATGTGTAAACATATTTTTATAATTATTATCGTGCTATATTATATTGTCTTATTTGTTGTTTTTCTAATTATATAAAATAGGCCAAGTTATACTAATCTAGAAAATGTGTGCTTTAATAAAAAGTCCAAAATACCATAAAAGAAACAGTGCGAAAGAAATGGCTATTGCGATTGTTGTATGTGAGAATATAGAATACAACTTATCACAGTGTAGATACGTAAGTCGCAAGCTCCTGCTTTTATTACTTGTTTCTTATATATTATTCTAATCGCTACCATGTTTGCAATTTCTTTTGTCGTGGCTATACGTTGGAAGATATATCCTTTATGTTTTCGACTAGCAGAAGAAGACGCTTATCATGATTGACTCTTGACATGTTGAAAAGTTTTGTAAAGATACATCAGTGCTGATGTATGCCAGACAAACTCTTGATTTAACTTGCAGTACATGACCACAGTGAATGTACTTATCTGGATGGAACGAGGATATCTTTTAATGGAAATTCATCTATGAAAAAAACATTATAAATGACATAGATGGGTAACTAAGAGTCACCGTCGCTTATAATAATAATACCTATGATTTAACTATTTCTATATATTGTTGATGATGAATCTTGACACAGATACTCAAATGGATACTTTATTCTATAGTATATATCTGCGTGGAATAGACCTAACAAATATTTATACGGTGAGTATAACATACTTTATTTTATGGTTTTCTAAAAGATTTTTCAAGACACGTAGTATTACCTATGTAACATGCACTAATATTTACATATGTACTTGAACCTATGTACAGGATGGCATAGAGATGCAGATAAACTTATTCGTGGAGTTATTGGCGCACGAAAGAAATGAATATCGGAGATTTCTTTCTACCGATATAAAACATTGTTTTAGCCGCATCATGGAAATGTCCATACAGTAGAATTTATAAGCCTGCGACGCAACGCTCTCCGTGACTGTTAATTTCATGAATTTTGTTTTTTTTTATTAAATGTCACTTTAACGTTGGTATTTAATTTCGCAGTATTGTTAGCTTATCGTGCGATCTGTGTGTTTTTAGTAAAAAAATTAGTTGTCCCGTAGCAACGCACGGACACGCTACTTAGTTAAAAATATAGAAATGCTATACAACACATGTGTGTTTTAGCAAAAAAAAACACATGAATTTTTTGTGTACTACGGGATCAGGAACGCAACGGGGTCGGTCGGCGTACTTGGGCCGGGAGTGGCGTGGCGCCGCCGAGTCAACGTGGAACGGCCTGGCGCTCGGAGTCATCGCCGCCGTGGCCGTGCCCGTGCCCGTGTGCTAGTCCAGTCTAGCGTCGGCGTGCATGGACGGGACGGTCGCGTGTTGGAGACCGATAAAGCTGACGGAAATAATACACTGCAATGCCACGGTGCCACGGTGATGTCTTCACCGCCATTCTCCACACTTCACGCTGCACTGCACTGCACTACGGGTGAGTCGGTACTCCAAAGTCCAAACACAGATTGGCAAGTTCAGAAGTTTGTTGCATCTCGTCATCGTATTCGTCTTCGAGTCTGTGATTTGTCCTTCCATAGAAAAAAAATTTGTTTCCTGTGATCTGTGGATCTGTAATCTTGTAATTTGCGATTGTCTGAAGGTAGAAGAAGGCTGGAGGCTGGAGGTAGAAAAAAGATGGAGGCTGTTGGATCTTAATCATATGGTGCAAAAAATTCATGTGTTGAAACTGCATAAAACACATGGTTGTGTAGTAGACAGACAAACTAAAAATAAAAAACGTCACCTATTTTATAACAGAAAAGGGAACTCGATCCATACAGTAGTACATGACCGTTGGTGGCCGAATATATATGTAATGTAACAGAAACTGATGATGCCTTCTTCTCTTCATTCATATATATGAAATGAAATTTCGGTGTTCGTTCGTTCCTGGTTCTTGCATTTGTTTGGAAATAAAAGGGGGGAAAAGGGTGGAGTATTTTGCTCGTCACTGTACTCCTGTTATATGAATATGATACTCCTACTGTCCTACATACATATAGGATGGTTGGATTGTAGAACGTAGCTGCATGCATCTTTTTTTTTTCTACGCGCATCATATACACTATAGATATATTCAAGTTTTTTTTTACTGTCAGGGGGAAGCTTTTTTTTTACTGAAGTAAGCAGGGGAAACCCCAACCTATTCTTTTATATTTTTTTATTCCAAACTTTTTAAATTCGTTCCAAAGGAGAGTTGAACCCAGACCTGCTGGATGCTACTCAGATGATCTAACCACTAAGCTAGAGGCCCTTTCGCGGGCGGGCGCGGGGGATGGGGATGCTCCCCACCTGTATTTTATTTCATTGATCTAGGTCCGAGATGGAACCATCTGTTTACAAGGATTTCATCACCAGTGTTACATCATCGTTTAGATATGTTCAAGTTCCCGAGTTTCAGGGCCTCACAAATTGTAAAACAATCTGTTTCGACAGTGATTTGGTGTGCGCGGTATCCATTGCAGAGCCGGAAGCAGAACCTCTCTCTACACGCAAGCAATTCAGGCTCCTCTGACATAATCACTCGTGTCTATTTTCTACGTATCCGATCACAACAATTATTCGCATTTTTTTGGTGGCAAGGCGTTCAAAAGGATCAGGACAAAAAACCCATCCACCACAGATCTTGGGAATCCATTTGCAAGCCAAAGAAGGAAGGAGGCCTAGGTATAAGAAATCTTGAACTTGTTAACAAAGGTATGTTGATTAGCAAAGCCTGGCGCTTGGTTCATGATCCAGAATCCTTCGTTGTAAAGATAATTAAATCCAAATATTATTCCCATAATTCTTTTTGGACTGCTGCAACTTACATTCCCAAATCAACCTTTTGGAGTTCAATTCTTAGCATTAGACACCACCTTGAACAAAATGTGACCATCCAATTCATAGATGGTAACACATCCATATGGAATCAGCCTTGGAGTCCATTTTGGAGACAAATGCATGAAAGATTAAATCTTGAACAATCAATTTACCAAATCCCTGACAAGGTTTCTGATTTGTGGAGACCAGATACTAAAACTTGGGATGCTGAAAAATTCATCACCTTATTTGGACAACAATCTTGGGATGCCCTTTCGCATACCTCTATCATTGCAGGTACAGGACCAGATATTTTATGCTGGAAGTTGAACTCTGATGGACAGTGTACTTCCAAAAGTGCTTACAAGATGCTGGCATTTGAGGAGGCAAGGAACTCGCCACCCATAAATATTCCTGTGCATGTGTTGCAGATTCTCCGTCAAGTATGGGCTGACAAGGCAATTCATCCACGGGTTAAAACTTTTGCTTGGAGACTTCTTAGGCTTGCTCTAGGAACAGCAAGCAGACTCCATCGAATAATTCCACGCATTAATGAAGATTGCTCCCGTTGTGGATGCAAAGAAGATGAAACTCACCTGTTTTTTGAATGCAGTTATGCTAGGGCAGTGTGGTTCGGATCTGTCATAGGACTCCGACCTCATGCTTTACCTTCTATAGGCCACGGACTTCACCTGCAAATTGCAACGATCTTGCAGCAAGGACCTCCCCAGGCAACTGCAGGTTTAATTTTCTCTATCATGTGGTGTCTTTGGAAATATCGAAATGATCACAGGTTTAATAATATCCATTGGTCGCCGGCAAGAGTGCTCCATGAAGCCAAAGCCATAGATATGGCTTACAAGTTGGCAGTAGAAGAGATACCTCTAAGTCAATCTCAACATATGCAAATTCCACGTCAAATTATGCAGGTTCCTGATGGACCAAAAATATTTTGTGATGCTTCAGTTTGTGTACAACAGAATTCGAATGCAGCCCAAACAAGGATCGGAATATTCATTCTCATATCTCCAACACATAGCCTCTGTAGTGGAATCCTTTTTCAGGTGGCGGTTCGACGTGCCTTGCAACCACTGGAAGCTGAAGCTTGGGCATTACTACTGGGAGCCAAGCTTAATATTGCTTTGAATCTACAAGGGCCGGTCTTCCTCACAGACAACGAGACCTTGGCTACAGCGGCGAACAGGAGGACAATTATCCACGATCCTGGACATTGGACGCTTCGTCCAATTCTAGCAGAATTCACATGTGTTACAGAAAATCTACATCATTCTGTCATCAAAATAGGAAGAGCTAAAAAAAAAAAAGAGAGAATTCCTTATTTGACACTGGGAAAATGAGTCGTTCCTTTCTTGGCCCTAAAATTTTCTTCGTTCCCTATTTGACACTTACTTCAACTTTCATCCATAATTTGACACTACCGTCAAATCCGTCAGCTAACGGTGTTAACTGGCTGTTAAAAAGACGTTTTTGCCCCTAGAAAAAAAGCGGCGAAGCAAATTTGAGAGGAAAAAAAAACCTGCGCCTTTTTTTTTTGCAGCTGGACGCATGCATCAGAGCGGGCGTATGTTTTTTTTTCTCTCAAATTTGCTTCGCTGCTTTTTTCTAAGGGCAAAAATAGTCTTTTTAACAGCCAGTTAACACCGTTAGCTAACGGATTTGACGGTAGTGTCAAATTAGGGATGAAAATTGAAGTGAGTGTCAAATAGGGAACGAAAAAAAATTCAGGGACCAAGAAAGAAACGACTCATTTTCCCAGTGTCAAATAAAGAATTCTCTCAAAAAAAAAAAAAAAGTGGCCGACAATCTCGCAAAGAATGGCAAGACAGGCTGTGATTCCTAACTCTTGCTGCTTCTCTTGCGAATCTTTAGTGCACTCTAGAAATTGTATTATCCTGGAGAACTTTCAATGGGGCTCGTTCTGCCCCATCTCTATACTCTGTCTTTGAGTAATGAAAATTTTACCCTTTCAAAAATAAAAACTCATCAAAGAATGAATCGAACAGACGCCTCGTGCTTACCTTCATGTTTCATTTGGTTATGGACAATACCACACTAACCACAACAACAATACAACATTAAGAAATTATTGCGCGTGACATGACCTCGTTGCAAATATTACACCTCGAGAGGGGTTAACGAGATGGTACTTGGCCGTGCAATTTCGAAGCTGCCAGCAGTGGCATGACCTTTCAATATGGCCAAATTAAACCACTGCATGGCGCACATCGGCACATGCATAGATGATGATGACAGGGCATAGCGATGTGAAGTCTTGATCAACCACAGCGTAGATTATTTGAAGATTAGCCTTCACACATCATCGTCTTGTGATCATTGCTCCTCCCCACCACCCACGCTACAAACCGGGCGGATGCACATACGCTCTATATGAAGGAAAGGAACTGTGAGAGCAACTCCAACAGAAGAGCTATCTATGTTGTGTAATTTATATTTGACTATTTTTTACGAAAAAAGAGAAGTCCAACAGCTATTGTATCTGGCTTTCTAAAATAGCAAATCATGTATCCCAGAATTCTCGCATGCTAGATATAGCTTGCATATGCCGCTAGCCATTCGCCTCACCTTATTGAAAAGGGTGTTGAAGTTTTCTGTTTTTTTTTTTTTTGCTGGGGTTTCTATTTTATATGTTTGCTAAATCATAAGTTTAATCATCTATTTTTACCGACTCTGTTGGAGTTTAATCACATATTACAGGGACTGGGTTTTTTCTGCCGCATTGCACAGCATGGTTTTTTTTCTGCCGCATTGCACGGCATGACGAGCAGTGTGCCCACCGAACACTTCGGTGCACTTTCCTTACCTGTAACACCCCCCCGTCTAAAATTTACTTGCTCAGCTCCTCATATGAAACAGACCTATAAGGCTACATACGCGTCACACATCTCTTATCCTTCCGTCCACCGTGATAGTATCACACAAGCGAAACAAGAAAAATTAAACCGGTGCTCAACCAAAAACGCTTCCGTCCACCGTGACTCAAACCAAACAAGAAAAATTAACCGTGCTCAACCAAAATCGCGGGGGGCGATACATTTGGTGCAACACCGATGACTAATTTTTGTTTCACAATTACGTCCTCAGGTGTAGGTCGTTCTTGCCAGGAAAGCACACCAACCCAATTTACCAAAACTTTGAAGCATTGCAGCAAATTTTACAGCTATAAAATTTTGTACCTGAGTAGCAAGATAAATTAATATTGAAAACATTTTTCCTTATTGTTCCCTGCCTAGATATGGAAATGAAACAACTGAACATTCAATAATCCGAGCTATCGCAGTCATTGCTCAAAATTTAATACCACCAAAGTTATGCTGATCAGTCACCGAGCGAGAAGTACTTTGCAACGGTTAAATGATCCTTCTGACAAACAATCTCATGGGCGGGACAATGAAGAAAATCACACCCATCAAAGGTACTATGAGGACATTCTAATTTTACACTGGTTCATGCACCAAGCAAATCAAACGATCAGGATAGTGTACCAAAATTTAAGTGGGCAAATGCCATCTTTCAACCCCAGAACCTGCTCAGAAGACCCTTCTTCTCTTTTTTCATACGGTTCTCAAGGCTTGGGAACTCAACTGCATTGTAAGCCATATCAAGCACAATAGGATTGCATGGAACTGCTTGGAAGGGAGGTGGGAATTGAGCAATGCGACATGGAGCTTTGGTGTTTGGCTCACCAATCGCTGACTCATAGCTCTCTAGCATATCTAGAAGATACTTGTTCTCCTGCAAAATACAAATATATCATAAATATCTGTAATTATATATATATATATATATATATATATGTGTGTGTGTGTGTGTGTGTGTATATATATATATATACCGCTTGGTTTGATGTGCAAAGTATCACATCATGTAGAAGACAAAAGAAACAAGTTGGGGAACTAGTCAACTTAACCACTTACAACACTGATGATAGGCTGAAAAACAGTTACTGGCAGCCAAACAAATCAGGTCATAAATTCATAATATTAATACTACCTTCGTCCCAAAAAGAACGCAATTCTAGGAGTATCTAAAGTTTGACCAAATATATATAGGTCAAATATTAACATTTATGACACCAAATATGTATATATTATGAAAAATATCTCATGACAAATTTAATGATACTTATTTGGTATCACAAATCACAAATATTAATATTTTTATATAGTCAAATTCAAGATACTTTAACTAGATATTGTGCTAGAATTGCGTTCTTTTTTGGACGGAGGGAGTAATATACGAGCATACTCAAGTTTGTAGTTTCATCTATGCTTTGCTCAAATGCAATTGTGTGGACCGATACTTCTGCAACAGTTACTTGAGAAATGCAAATTTATAAAAAGGCACCATGATTATAAAATGTAAACTTCAAATGGCAGCACCAACTGAAACCCCAGAGGCACCCTGAATAGTATCTACAAGCAAAATGGTGGCATCAACCTCCAAATTGGCCACTATAGCACAACCAACCTAAAAATCAGAAGTAACTGGGTGCAACCTATATCGTAAGGGTGTCCTACCAATGCAAGCCTTATTCCGTGCTTACAGGGGCATATTTCATAATGGAAACATACCTTTGTTTTATCATCAGCAAGTGACATAGTTGAGACTCCTTTAGAGAGTTTTAAGGGAACAATCTCCTCCTCCATAATGCCTGTTGCATGTTCTATGCAGCTATTTGATCTACAATTGTCAGACAGCGACTTCAGATCTTGTATTAAAGCCTGTGAAAAATGAGCATGCATAAGTTACACGAATTTCTTACAATAATAATTAGAAAAAACGAAGATAATGGGAAAGCCCCACAAAGCCTAATTATCTTGGGATTCAATTTGCTTCAACTTAGTGAAGAACACGAACTATGTTATTAAATAGTTTTTTTCCTTAAATGCTACTATGCTCTAAGATTAACCTGCCAACAAAGTCAATTAACTTGCCATTCAATTTGCTTCAACGTAGAAAACCATAAACTCCAACAGATAAATTTTCCTGTATCTATCAAGGTTTCACGTTAATAATCCTCAGGATTGGAGGTGATATGCCAGTAAAAAGATTGCAAGGTGCTGGTTCAGAGCTGGTTGTTTCAGTGGCAAACCTTGTCAGGACTGTTTGCAAGCTGTTGCAGTGCAGAATCAGTGAGAGTACGGGCATGGCAGAATAATGCATATGCTTCAGCTCTTTTGCTTGCTGAACTATATGACTTTGCCAAAAAGAAACATCTGCACAATATTTCAAAGTGAAACATGTAAGGATAATCCACCAGGCATTAGATTTAAACAGATTTAAACCTTGCTAACCACCTGAAAGATTTAAACAGAAGAAGTGATTTACTAACTATGCAAGTGGCATACTCGCATGCATCAAACAAAAATGAAGAAGAGAACTCTTTTAATTTGCCGTTTGGTTATACATAATTGATGCAGATAGGAAGGCATTCAGACCAACATGTACAAGGGTGAAGATCATAAAATAGTTACAGAGATTTATTGTGAAAAGAGAGACAATGATGTAAAGAAAGCTGGTCGTTAAAGAGTACGCTAAACTTGGATACAGTGTAACAAACCTCTCAGCTCGGAAAGCCAAGCCTTTCAGCTCATACTCATGAATAAAAGAGTTCTCTTCTTCATTTTTGTTTCTTCCAGAGCTAACTAAATCTGTCAAGTCCGTTGCATTCTGCAAAAAGGAGTCTCACATCAGCAAAAGTACGAAGTCTAGTAAAGGCACGACAAAACGTCTAAAAAGAGGATGTGACAGAAAACAGATACCTGAATAAGCAGATCATATAGCCGAACAAGTTCTTCTGGCTTTGTGATTCGCTCATTTTTCTCATCTCGATGCTTTGTGAATTTACTTTTAGCAATGCTAACAAGTAACTGGTTACGCTCTATAGTCCTCAATCCTAGAACAGCACTAACAGCCTTGTCAAGACCATTCAGTTCATCTCTTATATCCTCAGCATTGCCAGCAGAAGCCTACATTCGGGGAAAAAAGATGTTAGAATACAAACCGTAACCATTGTATAACACATCTCTATTATCTAGTATGTTAGTCTGTACTAAATATATAACAAATAAAAACAACAAATTGCATACCAGGTCATTGCGGATGCAGCTCCGAGCATCATGGTATGCAGAAAATATTTTATCAAATATGGCAAGCTTTTTGTCAGCAGCAACTGATTCTGTAGCTGCACCACTCAAGTCTCTCTCAAGCTGCTGAGCTGATCATTTAACTCAATTAAAGAGTGGTCCACAAATATAAAACTACAAAGTTGCAGCAAGAAAATTGCTCAAATAAGGATTCTATAATCAGTCATTTTATCATGACCTGAATTTGATACGATCTCATTTCGAAACGAAAGGGCAGCATTATGTGGTAATCCTGCACAATAGTACTCCAGAAGTTAGAAGTAACTATATACCTTTCAAAATGGAGACACGGGTCTTTGCATTTGTAATAGGAAATGTGCGGCCAAGCCAGTTAAACTCGGTCATGGAAGCTGCCTGCTGTGATCTTGTCTCAGATAATACAGCCTGAAAATTTTCAAAAATACATCTAAGAATATAGGAAGAAAAGGGCATCTAAACAGACAAAAAGAAATTACAAGTAAACAAGTTGGTGTCAATTTTATGAAACTATATTAAAAAACAGTCCAAAGTTCCAGAAAATAAAGTCATAGCAATGGTCGGCCAATCATGAAATCAGATGGCAGGACGAATGTAGTACTATCTATAACATTTAGCTTCTTTTATTTGCCAACTGCACTATATATAGACATAAATGTTAGGTAGTATATTTGGGAGAAAATAGAGAGATCTGAAAAACCTCTCTAGCTCTGCATTGCATAGAATTGCAAATTTATTTTTTAGCTTCCCACAGAACAATTAGCACATCTAATCTAACATATTAAAATTGTGTATATTAAAAGAAGGCATATTGTTTCAAAATGCACCATAACTGTCCGGCAGACAGCCAGAACTCCAGCTGTTCAATCAAAATATCAAGATGTCAATAGTGGCATTGTGATGCCTTCATCACAAGCTAAAGTGATCTTTGGGCCTGTACACTTTAGTGCTACCAGTTCAAGAACACTAGCCATCTGTTTAGTGAATGCCAAAATTTCACAGATGGAGTTGCATGCAATATTGAAAGTAAAAAAATTAATCATAATGATTTGCTAAACAAGATATTACAACAAGCATGATATATATATATATATATATATATATATATATATATATATATATATATATATATATATATATATATATATATATGAGCATGACTTATACAGACACAAAACACTTCCAGATTATGAATAAAACTTTGCGGATCGCAGGGCCTGATAAAACTCAAAAGTTCAAATATGTACTCCCTCAGTTACAAATTGTAAGTCGTTTTGGCTTTTCTAGGTTCATAGTGCTATGCACCTTAATATACGCTGTCTAGATACATAGTAAAACAGCTACGGGCCATCCGGCATGCTTCCTAAAATGGGTGCAATCCTAAAAAAGACTTGATCAAGGGGAGAGACGTCCCCTAGACTTCAGTCTTAAAGAAGGGGCCCACTGAACTCGGAACAGGCAGGAACCTCACGTGCGCACGCTTCTTTGGCGGCCGCGGACCCGTCTGTGCAGTTTCAACAGGGAGATGGGCATAATACCATGCAGCACCAGGGATCAAACCGTGGTGGGGAGCTCTGCACCTCGGGTGCTCAACCACTGCGCCATCAGCGCGTCTGCAAATGGGTGCAATCCTCAAAACTGCAAGTATCAAAAATGCATCTGCACCCTTCTCTCCAACCTCGTAGCTCCTAATCCTATGCAGAACCACTAAAAGAACGAGAAGGAAATTGATTCCCAAAAAATTGACTCCTCGAGATAAACTCATATCAATCTAATATTTAATTTTATGGTCCATTGCAATGTGGTAGCCTACTAACTCCTAAGAAGAAATTAAAGTATGTCATGAACAGTAAGAAAATAAATACCTCCATCTTCGCCTTGAGAAGATCATTAGCAGTATCCAGGAGTTCATGTGCTTGTAAGTATGATCCACCTAGTTTGTGTGAACAGAAATCAATCATAGGCTCCACTTCATCGATGCGCTGACGGCATAATAGTTGATTTTCTATACTGCCATACTTCCCAAGCTCCTCATATATAGCCCTATAGAGAAATAGATAATAAATTACTCAAAATCATTAAAAAAACTAATTACTCATTCAAAAAGGAACAGTAACAAAAATATCCACACAATAAATAATGCCAGGCCCTAATGATCATATATTCTGAGAAAACAAGCAGAATTCCACAAACCTCGTATTCTTGAAATTTATCATTGCGGCGTCTATATTCTTGTCTTGCTCAAAAAACAAAGCACCTTTCATATATGAAGCATATGCCTGAGAAAAAAATTGTATCTTGGTGAAAATATTTTAGATTTGTCTTCAAAAGTTCAAATGTTATTATAAAAATACAGTTGAGAGAAGTGAAACAAAATATAGTGAGAAACACACCTCAGCTTCTAGAGATGTCCTGGAATCTCCTTTTACAGAACATAATTGCGAAAAAAGTGATGCCCATTTAACTGCTTTCCTAAATCGACCCAACATGTAGATACGCTGTTGTGCGTTTGTACCAGCAGTTTTCTTCTCCATGGCATGACTCCATGCTCGCTCAGCCATGTAAAATACTACATGCAGAAACCTGCTCTCACAAGTTAAATTGCTTCATGAAGTCCACTCCAGGTTTAAACAAATTTCAATAGTCCTTGCTCAAAACATCACACAAGGTTTATAACAATGCAAAGGGAATTATGAAGACAAGCAACATGCAATATAGCATATTATCAGCAGAAGGGACCACACCTGACATCAGTGACTGTTGACTCGGTTATATTCCTTCTGGTGTATTTACCTCGGCCATGCAAAAACTTGAGAGACTTGTACAGCCTTCTGAGTCGTGCAGAACAGTATCTCCTGCAGGCAATGCAAAATCATTCAGGCAAAGAGGCAGACACACCAATGAGGCAATGACAAAGGATCCCCATTCTAACTGATCATAACAAAGAGCATGATAGGAAACGAAACAAGCATAAACAGGCCGAAAGTTTGAAACGAAATTTCGAAATTTCCTGCAGGGTACAGGTACAAACGCGTAGAATTGGATCGCAGTGTACAGCAATTCAATAAGGAAACACTTCATCCCAAATCAAATTTTAGATCACAGCAGACAAGAAGACAGAAAAAGGACTAATAATCGAACTAGACGCGCAGATCTGGGGGAGGGTCGAGCAGGATCGAGTGGAGAGCGCGTGGCATAACGCACCGGTACCGCGTATAGTCGCTCTGGCGGAGACCATGCTGCATCTGCGCCTCCCTCATGAGCTCAAGCACTGCAGGAGATGAGACCCGTCAGGAGAAGGAACGAGGGCCAGATCGCCGGAGGATTCGTGGAGAGGGAGGGTAAGCTCACCGTTGATGGAGAATCTGATGGCCGGCTTCTCCTCGACGGCGGCGGAGGAGTCGACCTGCATGTCCGATGGCTGCTGGTCCGCGGGCTTCGACATGACGGTGGCTGCGGAGGCGGACCTGCGGCGGAGTGCTCAGATGCGGTCGAGACGAAGGGGTGCGGAGTGCGTGCGTCCGTCCTCCCGAAAAGGTTTAAACCCTCTTGATTTCACATAAGAGGCTTTTTGTTGTACGTCGTTATAAAAGTTTATAATTATTTATAAGTCATTAAAAATTTTAAGTTTTTTTTATTCATCACGCCATTCCGTTGATTTTCAGTTCGTTTTTCACCATTTGTCAGCCCTAACATGTGGGCCCGCCCAATCAACGAAGATGTCCAAAATATTACTGTCTCCGCTCGCTGCCCGACCTGGACGCACTCGCCGCCGTCGCCGCGCACGCCCTCGCGCTGCGGACCAGCCCCGACACCGACCCGCTGCCGCTCCCTACTCTCTCCGACGGCGCCACAGCCTCCGCCCGCGCCCGCGCCCGCGCCCGCACTACTCGACTCCGCCGGCGTGGCCGCGCTGGCATAGGAAGCCGGCCGCTCTCGCTAACGAAGCTATCGCGCGATGCCTGCGACTTGAACCCATACTGCTTTAGCCCAAGCCCGCCAGTGCCGCCGCCCTCCCCGAGTGCCTTGGTTGCAGTTGCAGGCACAGCGGGACATTCGGTGGAAGAAGAAGCGTTGCCTGTCGTCGGATAGCTTCGGCCACGATGACGACGACAGGCCAAGAGACAAGGTGAGACGATCCGACTAAAGATGACTCAGTTGAATTATCCGCAGGCATGAGAATTCCTCGCCCGCTTGATTTCGGCCCTCACTCTGCTTTGCCTAGATTCAGAAATGACTTGCGCAGAACAGAGAGGCAGCTCGGAAGAGCACGGCTACGGAAGAAGGTCAATGTCTCAACAACGAGAGAGCACTCATTGCGTGCCAAGCAAATCTTCTTGCTTTTCCTCTATTGTAATGTTATTCTCCCCATCGAATCATCACTCAGGATCCTCAGCGCCTCCGACATCCTCAGTGTCTCGGGCATGCTCGGGTGGAACGCCACCTTGATGTGGGCACACAAGGATCCCGACATGCACGTACCTTTCCATGGGCAGCCACGCTGGTGCTCGGCTCCTTCCGCAGGGCCTGGGTGCCCGGCCAGCCTTCGCGTGCGTGATGCGTCCATGCCCAATCGGTGATCAGCACGACCCCGGACGGGTCGAACAGGTCGAGCAGCGCGGCAACCACTCATCACCTCGAGCACCAGCATGCCGAAGTTGTACACGTCGCTCTTCTCGATGAGCTGCTTGTAGAGTGCGTACTCCGATGAGAGCTAGCCATGCGTGCCGGCGACAGTGTATCGTGAGGTGTGATTGGCCCTCGCGGCTCCACCGGGCGTGGCCGAAGTCCGCCACGCACGCGCGCATGTCCACGTCTAGGAGGATGTTCGTGGCCTTGATCATGTCCTGGTAGTAGATCCCCGGCTTGACGCCATAGTGCAGGTACTCGAGGCCCCTGGCCAGTGTCCCCGAGGATGGTCCTGCGCTGCGCCCACGACAACGCCAGCCGCCGCCTGCCTTGGCTGTCCTCGAAAATGTACTGATCCAGCGAAGCCTTTTGGCACGTTCCTCGCGCAACTGGTCATGCCCCCGCAGCACTCGCTAAGCTCCGTGCCGTAGGCGCGACGTCGCCAAGCTACCTCCGCCGCGCGCGCAGACGTAGGAGGGAGGGGACTCGAGCAGCTCGCCGCTGTCGTGGCGCACGAGGGCGCTAGGCAGGTGCGCGCGCGGCGTGCCTGCAGAGGCCGAGGTCACGAGGACCATCGCCGAGGCCGTCAACGACACCACTGCGGGTTCCTTGGCGGCGTCCACTGCCGAATTTTTTTACTATTTGGCCCTTTTTTCGAAAGTTTCTCACAAATAGACCTACTGAAGGAAAGAATTCCGGAAATGGACCCTTGGCTCGACGCTAGAGTGACTGGCGCGAGTACCTGGGCATGGGGAAATGGCCTGCCAGGGGGCTCGGCGCCAGAGTGACTGGCGCCGAGCTCGGCGTCGTAGATCTTGGCATCGAGCTCGGCGCCAGTCACTCTGGCGCCGAGCCCCCTAAATATCTGCCGCCCCACCTTTCTTCTTCTCCATCTCGCCCTAGCCGCCCCTGCCCGCGCCGTCGCCGCTCCATCGCCGCGCCCGTGCCCGCCCGCGCCACCGCGCCACGCCACGCCGAGCCCACGCCGCGTCGCGCCACGCCGCCGCTGCTGCTCCGGCGGCCGAGCCCGCGCCCTCGCCGCGTCGCGTCATCTCTGCTGCTCCGGTGGCCGAGCCCGTGCCCTCATCGCGTCGCACCGCCGCTGCTGCTCCCTCGCCCGAGCCCGCACCGCGCCGCCGTGCCCTCGCGCCGTTGCCCGTGGTTGGCTACAGCACCGCGCCGCCACGCCCTCCACCACCATCCTCGCCTTAGCCTCGCCTTGGTCTCCACCGGCGGCCTCGGCCTCGCCTCGCCTTGCCCCCTCCACCGCTGGCCTTACCGTGCCTTGCCGCCGTCCACTGCCGGCGTGTCTCCCGCGCCCAGTCGAGTCGGACTCGCCGTGTGGAGTGCCGGGCACCCTAGCGATCGCCGCGCGCCACCTCTATCGTCGGCCACGCCACCGTGGGCCCAGGATCTTCGCCTTGACCTACGCCCGTCATCCGTCGACCCGGAAAGGTAAAAATTATGAATATGCAATGTACCTATTTAGTTGGTGTTTGTTATTTACTAGTTACTGTGATGACTCAGTTAGTTGATTTAGTGAGATATATATGTAGATAGATAGAAACATAGATACATTGGTAAATAGATATAGTTAGATAGCTACTTAGATATGTAGTTATATTTGTAGTTAACTATATATGATCTAGCTATTTAGTGAGTATACTATAAATATATACGTAGTTATTATCTTGATTACTTAGTTTGTAGTTAGAAAGTACTTGTTATGTACTATCTATCGTCTAATTTAGGACTAAAGGAACATGTGTTTCGTTACGTTTTTTAAATAGATGAACAACCTAGTGACCATATGTAACACCCTGGGTGTTTAAATATTAAAAACAGGACATGTCATCATATGCATTGCTAGGCATTTGGTCATATTGTAAACTTTGATATGCATTCACTAAAACAAGTTTACATTTGTGTTATGAGTGTTGAATTGAATTGTTTGAATCAAGTCAAAATTTGGTTTGGATTTGAATTTTCCAGAAAACCCTGATTTTCAATATTTAAATCCTACCCTGAAAACTCATTTCAAAATCTAAGCATATTTTGGGGTTGAGCCCAAAATAAAAAGTGTAGAGCTTGTCAAGTTATACAAAGTTTGTTTTTGGAGTTTTCAAAGTTGTTATGAAAAATTTGGAGTAATTCGAAAAGGCGTAATTCGTTAAATATTCCCGATTTGAATTCAAAAGTTTATTTCAAAATGTAGACCGAATTAGGGATTGGTTATAAAAGCAAAGTTGTAGAACTTTGAATTTTGAACAACTTTTATTTTTAGAGATTTTTGAGTTGTTATACAAATTTATGAGTAATTTGAATTTGAATACAAAGGGACAATTCTATAAATTCTGTGAACAGTGTTCACCGCCTAAGCTACACCGCCGGCGACCTTCAGGTTTGCTTCCAGGCGCGGTCGTGGCCGTCTTTGGCATTGCGCTAGGCGCGATGAAGGCCACAGCAGCAGCTTCCTTGCGCTTCTGAGCCGCTCTATTTAGCCTTGGTCGTCGCCGTTTGCCCCCGCTCTCTTGCTCTGTTTTCCCGACGTCACGGCCATAACTCCGGCGAGCTCTCACCGTCGCTTTAGCGCACTTCAGCCACTGCAAAGCTTGTCATAGCTCTGTCTGCTACTTGCGCACCCAACCAACCTTCTTTTGTCGCTTGTCTTCACCGGAAACTTGCAGCTGCGCGCTCTTCTTCCTCGCGGCCGGCAACCTCACCCGCTGATCCCGTTTCGTCGTGGTTAGTGCGTTGCGGTGAGTCTCTGTCCTTACCGAGCCGTGATTCAGTTTCACCATGATGTCGTGGTGCTTTGTACCTTGATGCTTGATCAAATTGTCCACCGCAGCCATCGGAGCACCACCGTCGTAGTTGCTTGCTCTGCCGTGACCGTTGTGACCGTCGAACGGCGTCTCCAGTGCTCCTCCGGCCTTGTGCTCTACTCAGTCACGTTTGGGGTGAGCTGCTGATGCTTCCTAGGCCATCTGTTTAAGCTTTACAAGTCTCACGCCACCAGCGTAGCGTAGCCGCGCCATCATGGCCGCCATGGCCGGCGTAGTGCTCGGTCTAGTCCGTAGCTAGTCCAGCTTGTGCCCCAAAACGATGCGTCTAGTCGAGGGTAGTGTTTTGGTACCTTGGTCATCACCGTTGGTCTCGCCGTCGGCGAGATATCGCCGGTCAGCGCGCGTGCCACTGCGGTCAAGCCAGAGGTTGAGGATGACAAGTGGGGTCCGTTTGTCAGTGACTCAGCGTTCAAATGGAATTTTTCTATTTTCAGATTTGAAGAAATAGTGATGTAATTTGTTATTTTTGTGTAGATTTATTTAGAGCTCCAAAAATTATGAAAATTTTTGTGTGACCTCTCTGTGATGTATATTATTTAAGAAAAATATGAAATAATGTTTTTCAGTACTTTTTGAATGTGATGAAAATTGCTCAATTAATTAATAAATGGATTTCCATGATTTTTCTAGGCTTATTTATTTATCCAAAAATTATGAAAATTGTTTTGCCACTTAGTTATTATGTGATAAACATTTACAAAAATTTTGAGGTCAATTGAAACAAGTTGATTTATTTCATAATTCTTAATTAATTAATTAATTCATAAAAGCAAATAGTAACCTTTAGTGATTTAGATTTTGTTTGAATTGTTGATTGAGTGATGTCCTTGGGTCATTAGTTGATAATGATCTTTGGCAATTGATGGTTAGTATTCTGGAAAGATTTAGTTAGTTTGACTTGTAACTGTACCACGAAGGAAAGTTGTATTCCTAGTTATTAACTTTTGCATCTATCATCAAGCATCATGTTTCGTATTCCGCATCATGTTAAACATGGTATTGTTACTACGTGTAGTGAACGAAGGTGAACACGTGATAGTTAATCAAGTTACTGAGGAAGTTAGTCCAGTCTGTTGAGAGTCGGATCGAATACTTGTGGAACAGTCGCAGGAATCAGGACTTTTCCGTCAACGAAGGCAAGCCCCGGATGCATACAACCCTACCTTGTATTTTACAAATTAATTTCGCTTTTGCTTTTCTATACTACTGAAAGAACCTAGGATGCCACCTAGAGAGGGGGTGAATAGGCATTTCTAAAAATTAACATCTTTAAAAGCGGAAACGATTAGTAAAGGGAGTTTCCAAAAATGGAAACTCCAAATAAAGAGTACCACCCCTCACAAGTTAGCCACTAGAGTATATAAAAGATACTAAATGAATCTAGGAGCCAAATGCCTATAACCAAAGAGTTAGAACACAATTTAATTCAGTTTGGCGTAGGGGCTAATACCGGACGTGTCCGGTAGGTATACCGGACGTGTCTGGTATTCACGACTTCAGTGGAACAGCCCTGAACTTGCTCCTTTCAATTTCTATCTTCAATCCAAACTGCAGGAAACTATTAGAGATAGTAAAATACACTAGAGAACCTGCAGAATAGCTAGAGCAACACAAATATCAAATAAAATGAGAATTAAGACACGATATTTGTTTTACCGAAGTTCGGACTCGTTCGAGTCCTACTCTCCGTTGAGGGGGCTACGGGCGACCCAACAAAGGTCAGCCCTAGAGGGTACCACGAAGGTCACTCTAGCCAAGAGTCTTTTTCCAACTCCTTTTCCTCCTTCCACTAAATGATTCCTGAGGCGGCTGGAATCGACCGTTACAAACTTTTCGAAGCAACCACAATCTCTCGGTTGCTCTCCGGCGACGCCTAGCCAGTCTAGGACGTAAGAGTCTAAGAGTAACAAATGCGAATCACGAGATTGACAATATGCACAAGTGCTCAAGTGGTGGCTTGCTCTCTTTTTCAAATTCTCTCTCAACCCACAAATTGATTTTGCAATTTGGATCACACACTCACTAAGAGAGGGTTTTGGAGAGTTGGCAAGGCTCAAAAACGTGTGTCTATATCAGCAGAATCAGCAGCCTCCAAAGGTGGAGGCTTGGGGGTATTTATAGCCCCCTTGAAAAACTAGCCATTTTATAGCCGTTGCAATACCGGACACGTCTGGTATGACTCATACTGCGCCAACGGTAACTAAGTTACAGTGATGTTATGAGGCGTTGGAATTCCCGATGAATGCCGGGACTTCCGACAGTAGGAACTCCCGACTTACGTCGGAACTCTCGACCCTCAGCAAATTTGAAAAACATGTAACTGAGTTAAAGTTAGTGAGGTGTCGGAACTCCCGACGCATGTTGAAACTCCCGACCGTCGGAACTCCCGACGCATATCGGAACTCCCGACCATCGACCCGACTCACATCGGAACTCTCGACCCTCAAGGCTTTTGAAAACTAGCCATTGTCTTCTAGTCATCCATAACGGACACGTCCGGTATGAATACCGGACACGTCCGGTATGAATACCGGACACGTCCGGTATGACCAGGATAGTGAACCCTCCAAATCAATTAGAGTGCGAGACATCGGAACTCCCGACCCATGCCAGGACTCTCGACCGTCGGAACTCCCGACCTATGTTGGAACTCCCGACGAAGCAACCTGAGAACAATAATTTTACAGCTGCTGTACAAATACCGAACAAGTCTGGTATGAATACCGGACATGTCTGGTATTGCCAGACTAGCAAGAAATCAGTTAGCTCTTTTGTCGCTCAAATACTCAAAACTCACATGGGTTGGCTTGAGCACTTATGAAACATTATCTATCAACATGATGCATCCCTCTTAATAGTACGGCATACCTAATAAACTCAAGATTAAAGGAAAAATGAATTTATACCACTTGAGTTGATTTCTTTTGAATTGATGCCGTCCCTTCTAATCTTCATCAAGTAAGGGTGCTAACAAGTTGATGTTGATCTTTTCACTTGAGCATAGCCATCTTGAGCATGTGACTTGATTCCATTCATCAAATTTGAATAATCCCAAATGTATCAAGTCACTTCCATCAAATACTTCATTATAGATTTGATTCTTCACATCAATATGACCTATCTTAGCTTGATTAGTACCTCAACTAAATGCAAGTACTTTCTTCTTTACCCTAGCTAGGTTCTTCGGCCACCAAGCCATCGCTTGCCCTTCACCCTTGCTTAGTACCTCGAAGCCTTTCCTTGCTGTCTTCACCATCTCAAGCCATCAAGTTACATCTTGTTGTTGAATCATCTATTCATATATATTGTTATCCTTTTTCATTTTAATTTAGTAAGCTTCAAATATGAGACCATTCCATATGCAATCCCTTATGTCTCATTAACTAATAATCACGAGCTTGCTTTCACATAGTACATAGGAAATCCATACCGGACATGTCCGGTATGAATACCAGGACACGTCTGGTATGACCAGGACAGTGAACCCTCCAAATCAATTAGAGTGCGAGACGTCGGAACTCCCGACCCATGCCAGGACTCCCGACCGTCGGAACTCCTGACGAAGCAACCCGAGAACAACAATCATGAGCTTGCTTTCACATAGTACATGGAAATCCCACAATAAATAAGCCTTCACATGAATTTCATTTGCATTGTTGTCTTATGCTTGAACTAGATTGTTTATACAACAACACATCATTTTGGCTTTCACTAAGTACCTGTGAGATAACCTATTACCTGTCCACACTTAGCAAACGGGTTAGTCCTTTAATCATGTTATCATTCAATCAGCCAAAACCCACTAAAGGGCTAGATGCACTTTCAATCTCCCCCTTTTTAGTGATTGATGACAACTTGATTAAAGCTTACATAAAGATATAAATATTTAAACTTTTGGGTTCAATGATTTATGAGAGGCTCCCCCTTAATATGCACTTATGATTAAAATTCACAAAATAACCTCAATTGTCAATTGCACATACTAAAACATATAGGAGACTCCCCCTAAATCATTGCATCCGTGGGATGCATGTGTGCGTGACAAAGTGAAACCATGATGCATATGACAAGATATATCACACAAGAATAAATATAAAGGCATCACATCAAATATTTTCATTCTAGCATGCATAGTCCTTATGAAAATAAATATGACATATGTAATTCACACATAGCACTCATTACAAATTTTCTCAAGTCCATAAGCCATTGAAATATATATATTAAGATCATGTCTCACGAGATATATAGATAAAGCATAAGTCTCATCTCTCATAAGATACAATCTATCTCATATCCAAGATACATCAATGAAGCTAAAAAACAAACTACAGACTGCAGTACATATCTTCAGGTACAAAGATAAGCAAATAAAACTATCCTAAAGCTTTAATCAGTCTCTCTCCCCCTTTGTCATCTATCACCACAAAGGTCCAACAATGACATACTAAGGACAAAGGGGCTACAAGCTATCACTAATCTTTGGCATCACTCATCATCATCATCGTCTCTCCCAGCATCTTCGTCATCAGAGCGGGTAACACTAGCTGGACGAGAACCACCGGCACCAAATGGGTCATAGCCACCAGAGCTGTGGTAGCCGCCACCACCTGTTAGGTCACTCCACCAATCTATAGCATAGTCATCTGCAGTGCTGGGATGTGGCTAAGAGTGAGTAGGCACACGAGCCTGAAGTGGTAGAGTGTCAGGGTGCTCAAGTGCCTGCTGCTGCTGCCTTAGAAGGAACTCAGCATACTCTCGGTCATATCTGGCCTGCTGCTGCTCCTCAGTCTCCTGCTCACTAGCTGCCTCATCTAACAGTGGAGACCTAGGAGGATCAAGCTCAAGCCTAGAAGCAATTTGCTTCAAGGTTCGAGTATCCTTCCTCCTAGCCTCCCTCTCCTTCTGTTGCCTGGTCTGGATGTCACGGCACATCCCAAATATGGAGCTGAAAAGCCTGCGGATAGGTGAGGGAGGACTGCCACGGCATGAAGTAGAACGTGAAGGAGCACGTGGTGAAGGTGAAGCTCCTGCTGGTGCACCACTCCCAGGTGCATCTGCCTCTGGTGCTTCTGCTCCTCCTCCTAGTCCTACTGGAGGTAACCCTATCTCAGGCAGATCTGCAATGATCTTTAGGGCCTTGTGAATCTTATCATACTCGAATGTGTGCCATGTCACCTGCTCGATCATATGCATGATATAAGGAGCAAAACCACAGCCCTTGAGGGGCCTCTCTCCCACACTCCTGATCTCAGACCAAATAAAGTCAAACACGCTGAAGGGCCGAGCATCAGCTGCCATCCTATGGAGTAGGTTCCTGGAGTAATCAGCAATGTTGCCCTTGTCTCCATCCTTGCAGTCAATAGTCTTTCTAAACATCCTATCTAGGTATCTGTAGGTAGGGTGAAGACCTAGAACCTTTCCCACTGCTCCTCTCTCACCACTAGGAGGATACATATATGCGAGCTGCTTAGGAGGTAACACCTGCTCGGTGTGGATCCTATCCCTCTAGAGATCATCCTCTGAGAAGCCAAGGTGGGTGGCAAAACATCATAGTCAACACTGTACCACTAGCCCTCAAGCATCTAGTGCATCTGCCTCTCATCCTCCTCAACAAAAAGAGTAGCATAGAACTGGGCTACTACCTCTGTGTTCCAATCATACTAGAACTCCATGATCTCATAAACTCCTATGCTCTGGTAGATGGCAATGGCATGATCAACTGAGGCCTTCTGCAACTCTCTAATATATTGCCAGTCAATCCACTGAGACCTGGTAATCACTGGGTTCCTGGTGAGAATCACACTGGAGTAGAAATCCAGGTGAAAGGCTGTCTGGAAGCGGTGATCGTATTGAACCTTAGGTAAGCCTCTCAGATCAACCCTTCACTCATCTCTAGCTCTCCTGGTCATACCCTTTCCCCTGTAGTCAACCCTAGGAACATAGGAGGGCACATTGGGAAGATGTGTCTCAAGAAGACCATAACACATCCCCTGACCAGGCTGGTGCTGAGTTGGAGGAACTGACTCCTCCTCAATCTCCTGCTTCTCATTTGAGCTGTCACCATCTGATCCTCTGTTAGTGCTCTTCCTCTTTCTTTCTTCTCTAGACTCCACTCTGAACTCATCAGTGTCTGTGTCAGAAGAAGAGCTCTCGGACCCCTCTATATACTGAGCTGCTGCACTAGAGGCAGCCCTGGTAGACCTCCTGCTGGTTGGCTTGAATCTAGGATGCATATCCTGTCTCGCCTTCTTATACTTCTCAAGTGCTGGATCATACCTATGCTTGGACCTCGGCTCCTGTCGTCCACTTATGGCAGTTGTCCTGTATCCAAAGATTTTCATAGAATTTTAGATACATGCCCATAGCTTATTCTTGAACTGTAATTAGACATAGATTCTTTTATCCAAGGTTTTACAATCACCTCGACACACCATTGTCACAAGGTTTGCAAAACATAGATACAGAAGAAACTATGCCTAATATACAATTCTAGGATAGCATTGAATCAAAGGAAGTAGAGAGCCTGCTCTGCTGGGCCATACCAGACACGTTCGGTAGCATACCGAACACGTCCGGTATGGGCGACCAGCAACCCTAACCAGGGTTCCTTGATTCAAACCAACACCGATTAATACTAAACTTTGGGCATTGCTTCTACATCACCAATGCAACATATTGACTGAAGGAATTTCCAAATCATGTATTGACCAAGTAGATCGGATGAGGTCCAGTGATTAGGGTACCTTGAGAGGAGAGAAGAGAGAATGATGTGAAATCTAAATCCACGGGCCTTCAATCCTTGATCCAAGCCTTCTCCAATGTAATCTCCCTCTCTCCTTTTCTTTGGTGAAATCCTTGGTCGCCCTAGGTGAGAAGAAGAGCGTCGGCTGGTTGGTTTGGAGGGGACAAGTCAGTTTGGGCTGAAGGGGTACTGCTCTGTTTTTTATAGTCCCACTCATACCGGACACGTCCGGTATCACGGGCTGGCCCAATTTATTCCAAAATATGTTTTCTCTCTTCCAATCCCCTTTTCTGTTATTTCTTAGTCCAAAAGGTATATAATCTTGATCCAAGCCGAGTATCATCACTTTCCTTATCCAATGCCTTAAATTGATTTTCTCTTTTCCAAATTATTTGGCATATACAAGATTTCGCTTGCTTGAGAGAGATAGAGAGAGACAGAGTAGATTGTGGACTTAAGAAAGCCATATCATGTGTGATTAGTCAATCAAACAATCAAGGAGAGCTATAATCATCACATGACAAGGCTAGGTCACAAAGACCAAGATTCAAATAATTTTTCAAATTCACACTTCCTACTCATGCTAGTTAGTGGTTTTGAAAGACATCTCTCCTATGTCATACAAATGCACATTCTAACATACAAAGGGCCTTAGATGCACTTACAATATATGTATGTAAACACATACCTTTGCCTTGAGCCCATAAGAATACCACTAAGAGGATAAATAGCATGACGATCTTTATGTTGACCTCAATAGCCAAATAATCATGCTAGATACATTTTCATCCAAAGAACTACAGAGACTGCTAGATAAATTTGTTAGTTCACAATGGTGCAAAATAGAAATTTAGCTCCCCCTAAATAAGTGCTTCAAGTAATTTGAATGACTTTCAACAAGCACTTTATTCTTTTAAGAATTTAGGAGTCAATTTTCTATTTTGACCATAAATCAAATAAAATTGCCATATTTAAAATTAAGTTCGGGAGATGCTCATAATCCACTTAGATTTAATAAATCACAAGCTTCTTAGTGAATTAGTGATATATGAAAATATATAAATCAAAAACTCAGTTGGAATCCAATTAGTGTTCTGGTTCCTGTAATACCGGACACGTCCGGTAGGTATACCGGACACGTCCGGAATACACAGAACAGAAACACTGACTTCCTTTCCCTAGCCATACCGGACACGTCCGATAGGTTCAGGACAGAACCAAATAATTCACTATTTGTAATTTTAGCTCTAGTATTTATTGTAAACTTGCATCTCAACAAATGAATTGGTTTACTAGAGAGCCGTTAAAAGCATCATATGACAAAGTAAATTTTTTAATTGAATCTAATTAGCCACTTTCATTATTTCACAAATGTACCTATTTGTGAACTATAGAACACGAAACGAACTAAAGTGACTATCCTAAAAGGTTTAGGTACTTGTTACCAATGGTGAGGATGAAATATATGATATGTTCATTGAATTATCTTTGGGTCAACCATATAAGAGATTATGATAAGAATTGGTTGATAGATTGAGTGAATATTGTCAAATTGCTTGCTCAACCACCCTTGAGACCTTCATCTCATCACCAAGTACCTACATCATTAACCTAAGCACACTTTGGTACCCAACTCTTATTGGGTCCTTTTGAGTTAGTCAACAAGTGCTTAGGCACCCAAATGACTTTAGCACTAGTTTGTGGTGAACACATCACCTTATTAGTGCTAACTCCATTTGTGGTCTGTTAGTCAACAAGTGCTTAGGCACCCAAATGACTTTAGCACTAGTTTGTGGTGAACACATCACCTTATTAGTGCTAACTCCATTTGTGGTCTTCCTAAGCATATCATTATAAACAAATATGTTTGGCTTAGGAGTTTTACCATTTGGGCATTCATAGTTTAGATGCCACTTTCTTTTACAAGCATAGCATATGCGGCCTTTGTTTGCTCTATGCTTGCTTTGCTTGTATGGACATCTATCAACCTTGTGGCCCAACTCATTGCACCCATAGCATCTTCTAGTTGCAACTTGGGCTTCCTCTCTTGCCTCTTTGTACATTGGACATTTCTTGGTAGGATGCCCCAATTTCTTGCTCATGAGACAAGCACTTTGTCCATGACTCTTCATTTGATTGGCCTCCTTGGTAGAAGCCTTTTTATTGGCGGCTTCAACCTTGTTGGCCCAACTCTTGTGTGGACACATAGCCCACTTATGTCCATACAATCCACAACCATAGCACATCCTTTTTCCATGTTTCTTGCTCTTGGTTATGTTGGCCTTGCTTGAGATGTGATTCTTTTGTTGGGCTTTGGAGGAAGCAAGGTTTGAACCCTTCTCAAGCTTCTTCACCATGTTATCATGGTTATCTTGAGAAGGTTGTGCTTTCTCCTTACCCTTCAACCGAATCACATATTTCTTTAATCTTTGCACTTCTTCTTTGAGCTCTATATTTTCTATTAGATTTAGCTCAATCGAAGATTGGCTTGCTTGAGGAGCACACTCATTAGTACAAGAAATATTTAATTGAGAGGGTGTACTAGTGAGCGGATGTGTGAGAGGTTGACAAAATTTTACCGATGTAATCACAACCTCATGAGCCACCTTAAGCATGATGCTTGATTCTACTACTTCCTCATGAGAGCACTTTAGATGAGCAAAATTTGCTTGTAGCACATTATACTTGCTTGATAATTTATCTAGCCTTGCCTTGAGCTCGAAGTTTTCCTTCTCTAGTTGTGAAACACTAGAAAAGGAGTTAGTAACTAAAGCATGCTCAATTGATAATTTTTCATACTTCTCATTTATTGCCTTTAGCTCTTGCAATTTGGAGATGAGAAACTTTTCTTGATTTTGAAGCGATTGCTCTTGTTTCTCTATCTCTTCTTCAAGCTCGTCATTCTTTTCAACTATCTTCATGATGATGAACTTGTCTTTGCGGTTGAGATGATCAAGGTTGTAGTTGTCTTCAACTTTAACATCACTCTTATCTTGATCATCTACTCGTGCTTTCTCCTTTTCTTGATCTTTCTTGTTATTCTTTTTCTTGCTTTTCTTGGCCATGAGACACAAGTGATGAGTATCATGAGATACTGAGGTTGACTCTTCACTTGGTTGCCACCAGGCTTGAGCATTGTTGCAAACAGCTGCCTGCTGGTCTGCTGTCTCGGCAATACCGAACACGTCCGGTAGGAATACCAAACACGTCCGGTACATGCAGGCAGACAGCAGGTCATGCGCTGCTTGCACTTCTTGCTCCGGCTCGGCACTCTTGAGGTCTTGTGAGGCTAATTCGCTGCATGAAGACACAATGGATATACTTTCCATTGACTCGATCTCAAATGCATCATCACATTTGGATTTTCCATATAAATCAAAAAGTCTAGTCCAAATGAGATGAGCACTCTCTGGAGGTGGTTGTCTATTGAAGATTGCCTCATCTTGAACCTCTACACTCAAAGTACTCAAAATAATATTAATAGCTTGAGCACTGAGTTGCACGCATATCTCTTCCTCTTTTGACAAATTTTTGTAGTTGTTCCATTCAACTATAGAAAGAGGTATGATTGCATCCACAATATGCTCAATAAGAGGACTAATGTCTCTAAAAGCATTGAGTACATGTATTGACCAAGTTAGAAAGTTTGAACCATCATTTTGGAGAAGCACCGGCTCCAACTTGATAGACGTCGACATCCTTTTCTCATGGTGGTGAAGCTTTAGGTGAGAACCTCGCTCTAATACCAATTGAAAGGACTTAGGATGCCGCCTAGAGGGGGGTGAATAGGTGTTTCTAAAAATTAACATCTTTAAAAGCAGAAACGATTAGTAAAGGGAGTTTCCAAAAATGGAAACTCCAAATAAGAGTACCACCCCTCACAAGTTAGCCACAGAGTATATAAAAGATACTAAATGAATCTAGGAGCCAAACGCCTGCAACCAAAGAGTTAGAACACAATTTAATTCAGTTTGGCGCAGGGGCTAATACCAGACATGTCTGGTATTCACAACTTCAGTGGAACAGCCCTGAACTTGCTCCTTTCAATTTCTATCTTCAATCCAAACTGCAGGAAACTATTAGAGATAGTAAAATACATAGAGAACCTGCAGAATAGCTAGAGCAACACAAATATCAAATGAAATGAGAATTAAGACATAATATTTGTTTTACCAAAGTTCGGACTCATTCGAGTCCCACTCTCCGTTGAGGGGGCTGTGGGTGACCCAACAAAGGTCAGCCCTAGAGGGTACCACGAAGGTCACTCTAGCCAGAGTCTTTTCCAACTCCTTTTTCTCCTTTCACTAAATGATTCCGAGGCGGCGGAATCGACCGTTATAAACTTTTTGAAGCAACCACAATCTCTCGGTTGCTCTCCGGCAATGCCTAGCCATCTAGGACCGAAGAGTCCAAGAGTAACAAATGCGAATCACGAGATTGATAATATGCACAAGTGCTCAAGTGGTGGCTTGCTCTCTTTTTCAAATTCTCTCTCAACCCACAAATTGATTTTGCAATTTAGATCACACACTCACTAAGAGAGGGTTTTGGAGAGTTGGCAAGGCTCAAAAACGTGTGTCTATATCAGCAGAATCAGCAGCCTCCAAAGGTGGAGGCTTGGGGGTATTTATAGCCTCCTTGGAAAACTAGCCGTTTTATAGCCGTTGCAATACCGAACACGTCCGGTATGACTCATACTGTGCCAACGGTAACTAAGTTACAGTGATGTTATGAGGCATCGGAATTCTCGATGAATGCCAGGACTTCCGACCGTAGGAACTCCTGACTTACGTCGGAACTCCCGACCCTCAGCAAATTTGAAAAACATGTAACTGAGTTAAAGTTAGTGAGGTGTCGGAACTCCCGACGCATGTTGGAACTCCCGACGCATGTCGGAACTCCCGACCGTCGGAACTCCCGACCCTCAAGGCTTTTGAAAACTAGCCATTGGCTTCTGGTCATCCATACCAGACACGTCCGGTATGAATACCGGACATGTCCGGTATGACCAGGACAGTGAACCCTCCAAATCAATTAGAGTGCGAGACGTCAGAACTCCCGATCCATGCCGGGACTCTCGACTGTCGGAACTCCCGACCTACGTCGGAACTCCCAACGAAGCAACTCGAGAACAACAATTTTACAACTGCTGGACAAATACCGGACACGTCCGGTATTGCCAGACCAGTAAGAAATTAGTTAGCTCTTTTGTCGCTCAAATACTCAAAACTCACATGGGTTGGCTTGAGCACTTATGAAACATTATCTATCAACATGATCCATCCCTCTTAATAGTACGGCATACCTATTAAACTCAAGATCAAAGGAAAAATGAATTTATACCACTTGAGTTGATTTCTTTTGAATTGATGCCGTCCCTTCCAATCTTCATCAAGTAAGGGTGCTAACAAGTTGATGTTGATCTTTTCACTTGAGCATAGCCATCTTGAGCATGTGACTTGATTCCATTCATCAAATTTGAATAATCCCAAATGTATCAAGTCACTTCCATCAAATACTTCATTATAGATTTGATTCTTCACATCAATATGACCATCTTAGCTTGATTAGTATCTCAACTAAATGCAAGTACTTTCTTCTTCATCCTAGCTAGGTTCTTCGGCCACCAAACCGTTGCTTGCCCTTCACCCTTGCTTAGTACCTCAAAGCCTTTCCTTGCTATCTTCACCATCTCAAGCCATCAAGTCACATCTTGTTGTTGAATCATCCATTCATATGTATTGTTATCTTTTTCATTTTAATTTAGCAAGCTTTAAATATGAGACCATTCCATATGCAATCCCTTATGTCTCATTAACTAATAATCACGAGCTTGTTTTCATATAGTACATGGAAATCCCATAATAAATAAGCCTTCACATGAATTCTATTTACATTGTTGTCTTTTGCTTGAATTAGATTGTTTATACAACAACACATCATTTTGGCTTTCACTAAGTACCTGTGAGATAACCTATTACCTGTCCACACTTAGCAAATGGGCTAGTCCTTTAATCACGTTGTCATTCAATTAGCCAAAACCCACTAAAGGGCTAGATGCACTTTCAACTGCATTAAGTGATTAAGAGTTAAGTAAAAGCCTAATTGATGCATTACCAACATTGTTTTTTTCATATCTACCTTGATTACCTGTTTATTCATAAATGTCTAGATATGCTTAGTCTTGCTTAGTAGGGTGATTACCTGTCACCTGAGAATCTTAAATGGATCTTTGGTTACTTATGTAATCATAAAATATGAGAATGTGGAGTAATAAATCTAGACCGAGCGGACTAGGTGTGTGTGAGCCACAAGACATGGAGGACTTATGAGCGGGTACTTTCCGCCTGTGTCGGTTAAGGTCCGTCCATTATTGAACTGTGTGCGGTGAGACTTTGTAGTACTAACCACATACTCCGGTAAGCCTTAACTTGGCGATTCTATTATGAGAATGGCTACTCGCGCACTGAGAGTGGAGAGATGGCAGGAATAGCGTGTACCCACGTGGCAACAGGTTGGATTGGTGGAGTACTGTATTCTCGGGTGGCGCAGACCCATTCTTATTTTAGAGGATCCGAGAGTAGGTTGATATATGTAGGTCGGGGACTTGCATATGTCGTGTGGTCTGGAATCCCCAACTAGGTTTAATCGGTTCAAATCGTCGTTGCTCCTCGGTTATGGAGACTCACTTCTCTATTCATCATCATAGTTTAATAACTGGAACTAGAGGAAGGTTTGAGAAAGAGATTGATATGAAGTTCATGATCTCATTACGGATCATGGCCGATTCATATGTGGTACTTATAAAGTTTTACCTTTGAAGTAAATAATTTTGTTGAAGAGCTTTTATGCAAAAGAACTTTGATTATTGCTAAAACCATACCTTGAATCCCTGAGCCTGCATTCCTGAGTTTTCTCAGTTTTATTTCGGTTAAGTCTTGTTGAGTACTTTTGTACTCAGGGTTCGTTGACCCTTGTTGCAGGTGAGCCTCATGAGCAGATCTGTTTTGGATCGTGCTGCATAACTATTGTTCGATCTGATGATGAGAAGTAAATGTGTGGCCCTTGGGCAGGGCGGTTTCATTGTGTGTTTTGTATTATATTATAATGCTACTCTACTATTTTGTTTTGTAATAATCATTGAACTTAGTTGTGAGGTTTGAAACTACTGTTTTGTAAATTATGTTATTGTAAGACTTTCACTGTTTTTACTTTGGTGTAGATATTTGAATAAATGTTGTAATACTACAATGACTCTGTAATGTGATCCTACTCGGAAATCGTGGATGATTCGAGGTTTCCCGATGACACCCGACAGTCTTCTTAAGTTACCGAAAACATATGCATAGATGTCAAAGGTCGTCGGACAATGACAGATGCATATGGGCCCTATAATTTAGGAGGTTCTGCCACACCATATATCATGGAGGCACGGTTGAAAGTGATCGCTATGGATATGTTGAGTTTCTTGACATGCAAAGCGTGTCTGTGCTATTCAATAATAGGCCTTCATTTAGTGAGATGGTTGTAAGGGCTCGGGAGGAGCTACATTGCTTTAGAGATGATGACATTATAGTTGATGGTGTACTACACCTAGGTTGTCCTCCGAACATCTTTAGGTGAATAATCTCAATTGGTTGTGCGGATCAGTGGGAGAACTATATGAGATCGGCTATGAAGAGCCAGCTGCAATGTTTGGACGTAGTTGTGCGTCGGGTGTTAGTTGATCCAATCCCTCATGGGTTTACCCCAACAATGGATCATCTGGCACACATCGACCCTCCCGTTTCGAAACCTTACCTGCATGTGCAGATTACACCTATGGTTCCTGATGCTCAATCTGCCCCCAATGTGGTATTTAGAGATGGTTGTCATACTTATGTTTTCGTGGTAGATCCTCCTAATACAAGACCGTATCTTACGAATTTTTTGCGTGAACCTTTAATCATACTACACTTGTACAAAGGCACAAATGTAGTACACAGATTAACTATAAATTTATTACGTGTATAATCTAGAAATATTCATACATACGCTGTGTAGAAGAATCTAGGATTACCAAGCAACAGTGAATGAATCTATGCTTTTCAAACAATAAACATAGACTTTTCAGATACACGGACATCATCGAATTATCACATCACTGATATAGACTTTTTAGATACATGGACAACATGCAAGGAAGCACAACTCAACTTCATCTCCACCATCCATCTTATGACTGTTTGATCCAAGGGCTGAGGTGAAGAGGCACATGGATCACTGACATGGCACATTGATAGGCCTCCATTTCTCCTCTCAACCTATAAATAATCACTCACCCTCTCTCATTCACACAAACAATAAGGAAGAAGAACACTCCCTAGCATTTGCTTTCGTTGTAGTACCAATGTCTGGAGGGTCGTCCAGAGGGAGAGGAAAGGGGAAGAAAACTACCTAGGGGTGGGAGGGTCCTCTTGGTCCCGATTTCTTTGAGAAAGCTCTTTATGAGAGGTTCCCAGTTGAGAGCAAAAGTGATTTCACCAAAGAGGCACCACTGAGAGGATACGATGAAAGGAAAGAAGAGTGGCCAAAATGCATGCATGGTGAGGATTGCCTAGTGCAGATGTTCACCGAGGGAATAGATGGAGGTCGTCGTTTCTTCAAATGCCCACGAGCATGGGTAATTGCTATTACTATTTGTTTCTTCAATATGTTTGTCTTGTATATCACTTACATGACATACTTTTGTAGTCTTCCTTGGTCGGAAAAAACTGTGGGTTTAGTAGGTGGATCGATCCTCGACATATTTATCTGCATGCGGAGTACATCTACTAACTATAAGACTGTATCTTCGATCTAGAAAGAGAAGTTAGCAGCGGTTACAAGGACGACGAACAGGACAACAACAACAATGGTGCAGATTCATAGGAGGCACTCTGCAATGATCCATATTGCACCTGCCCTAACCACAAGAAGAAGGGGCCTCCCCCGTCACTCCCACCACCACCACCAACAACAACGGGAGGCTACTATAGAGAAGGTGCAATACAATTTTCTATGTGGCCACACTACTAGGATGACTTTATCTTTTTCACATGTACCCAGGTTTAATTACCTAAGGCATGATAGGTTAAATTACCTAAGGCATGGTTTAATTACCTAAGGCATGTTAGGTTTAGTCAAAGAAAACTCTGTATCCAGGTTCGTTACATGTAGTCACATGCCATTTAATATGTTTCGTGTGTTGATTTCTATAATGTCGTACGTCGTTAAGTGTTTTTTGCAGCACGTGTTCAAATTTAAATATGTCCGTATCATTAAGCGGAATATTAAGACCATTGATAATGAAAACAACCACATAATGAAAAGTTCGATACTATGCCACATTATACAACATATTAATACTTCAACTACATGCCAACAGTAGACATAGGGGCAAATGCACTTCCAAATCCTCAGTCTGAAACATACTGAGTAAGCAACTCATCATCCGAGTACCAGTCCTCTACTATAACCCTATTGCTGTGGCTAGGCTCAACTGCGTTGCTCTGACCTGCCTATCACTTGTAGTAAGTGGCCTCCGCTTCATTTGCGGCCGCTGTGGCCTGAGTGAAGAACGCGTCATCATCCTCCTCTACCTGTAAGCCTACCTCTGCTAGAGCGATGAGCTCGCTCAGTCTGCCAATGTCGTCATCAGCCTCCTGCGCCTGAATGCCTGCCTCTGCTAGAGAGATGAGCTCGCTCAGTCTACCAGTGTTGTCCTTAGCCTCCTTCGCCTGTATGCCCGCCTCTGCTAGAGCAATGAGCTCACTCAGTTTGCTAATGTCGTCCTTATCCTCATCTCCGTCATCACACAATACAATCGGTGATTGAACGGTGCGACCAGCTCATGATCTATGGCCATCTAACTTCTTCTCCTCATACCTTGCATGAGCCACCTCTACAGTATGTTCCCCGTAGCAACCAATCCATTCATGTATAAAATGCATTCAGTTAGCAACGCGATTATATTACATTGAAAACCAGGCAACGAAAAAAAGGTTTTCAAGCACTCACTGGCACATAATGTAGCAACATGCTCGTTCAAGACCTGTATCTGTACTCTTGTCTCCTCCCTTGCCTCATTCCTTGCCCTCTCCTCCTCTAACGTCATCCGCCTCTCCAATCCCCATTTGTTAAGCCCAACATTGATCAGGTTACAAATACCGCGCTGTCTAGCAAACTCACGCATTTTTTCTTTGTGATGTTTAACGAATAGGTTGACAAGTCAGGTCCATATCCCCTCTTCCGTGCAATTAGTTGCCTCTTCTTCAGTTTATCCAAGAACTTAGCTTGACCATCATAACATTCCCAACTGCATTTCCTAGTGCTCTGTTCAAAAGAAATATTATATCATATATGTCTTAGCAAAACAAATAAAATACGATTTCATATTTACCAGAAAAATAACGAACCTCATCATACTCAATCATATGGCCGCAATAATGGCCTATTCCAAGCTCCGAAGGGACTAGACCATAGTTGGATTTTACACCACATTCGCACATAACAGGAGGTGCTTTGTAGATTATCTGTTCTTTCTTCTTTTCCTTAACCCTCTGCGGTTCTTCTGGCCATTGGTTCTTAGGACCATACAACCACTCCTTGAAACGACACTTCGCCATTGAATACACCTAAATAATGAGACATTAGTACATGAACACATATAGCTCAAGATTTTAACACATACACTTTGCACTGACTTCATGCTTGTTTGGACACACAAACTCCAATGTATTTTCAGGGTTTATCACAGCTCGATCTCCGTAATCGCACAGAGGAGGTTCCTCAAGTCGTCTAACTGTGGCTAGGTGCTTCTCCTTAGCCGTCATTGCCGGAGGGTTAGGGAGGGGGTGGAACCCACCGCTTGAAGTGTTCACGTGGATGTCTTCCTCTAAACCAATCGTCGAAAAAGAGGTACCTAGGATCAAACTTGTCTGCACCATCGATCCACTGAAAGAAAAAGCACCTCTCATGGTCCTACACAATGAGATTCCAACAAAATATTAGTACCATACTTAAACAAATAAAGAAAAAGGATAGTACAAACAATTTCTTACATTAAACCGACTATATGTGTAGAAGCAACGCGCGACTATGTCCGGATGTTTCGATTGAAAAACATGGGCCGGAAAACCACAGTCACAGTTAGGGACAGGAAGGTCAGGAGGGACGGGGGCATCTTTGCTAGACGCGTCGGGGTATAATTCTCGAGGACGACCCCGTTTTCGCCAAAACTCCTCCCGAAACATTTCTTGCATCTAACAAAACAGATGTAATTTAACAAACATAAATAAAAACATCACAAAAAATATCAATGAGAACCATAATTATAATACAACCAATTTCGTTCTAGGAACCAAAAGCAGTTAACGTTATACCCTAAACCTATGGTTTCTCATTTTATCCACAACAATGAACCCATAACATAACTACATGCGGCTTGGTTTGCTAGCTTTTTCCACGCCTTAGAATCAACCTACGGTTGTATAATACATATATTGAGGGATACAATGAAACCCTAAGTGATGACGATTCTTAGGTTCAAAAATCCGACTAATATGTACCGAATCGATTAAAAAAACAAGGAGGTGAGCGAGTATACCTTGCTCTTGAAGATCTACGGATCAAATCAAGGTTTTCAAGGTCCAATATGTCGATTCGTGAGGTAGGGTGAAGTGGGGAGAGAAAAACCCGAGAGGGAGGAGAAAGAAGAGGAAGAACGCTCGGGGAAGAAGGGTGGGCTGGGTTAAATGCAGGTGGCTCGACGAAGTGTTCACGTGGATGTCTCCCTCTAAACCAATCGTCGAAAAAGAGATACCTAGGATCAAACTTGTCTGCACCATCGATC